>NW_026533199.1:1232500-1550000 GCF_028296485.1 Oppia nitens
TTATAACGATATATATATATATTCACAATATATTATACTAGTGTTTATGGTCTATAAATATATGTTCACTAATTTTCTACATTATATTACTTTTTCACACACATATTCTCTCTCTCTCTCTCTCTCTCTCTCTCTCTCTCTCTCTCTCTCTCTCTCATCATTTACATTGTATTTATTTATTGGCAACTAATGCACTGAGAAAAAGGGTTATTCAATATAATAAACCTCTTTATATATATACACTCTACTGTATATTAACACCAATACTAATAGAGTACAGTATTATATATATAATATACAGTATTATTAGTATGCAATTAGTTGTCAACATGTATTATATGTTAAACCACTTAACCCAATAATAGTATTTATATAATAATATAATTTACGCTTTTAATAATAATTACAATAATAATAATAGTATACATTTTATTAGTATATATATACAGTATATTAATTACGATTTTTTATGTTAATTAAATTTTTTTTTAAATATTTCAATGTTTTTTAATAGTATTATTTTTTTATACAACAAATTCATTGGCTAGACATGAGATTATTTAAATTTATTTAATCAAAATATTATAGATACAATAGTTAAAATATTTAGTGTATTTATTCAAAAAAAAGTATTAATTTATTTGTCAAACAAATAAAAAAAACATTTCAAGTATTTTTATTATTTTTTTTGTTTGTTTGACAGACAATTGCTATTTATTATCAATAGGGGTATACTATTTGCTATATTTTTATTGGTTATAATCCTTTTAGTTTAAAAAATAAATTGTTTCATTCAATTTGTTGTCGGAAAAAATATATGGGATTTATTTATTATACATAGATATAAATATACTGAATAAATATGAGACATATTTATAGATTTTTATTATTACAGTATTATATTTTGTGTGTTGTATTTTGCAAATCTCTCTCTCTCTCTCTCTCTCTCTCTCTCTTTCCGGAAATGACAATCAAATGCTTGAAAAACATTATATACAAAAATATATGACTACTACTCATGGATTTACGGAGTTTTTTTATTGTTAGTGGTGGCACTGTTAATCAAAATTCATATACATATTATAAATACATTTATTTGACTGCATATATTATAATATATTTATATATATATATACAGTATATTACGGTAAATGTGATGCCAAAAAATAATAATAATACAGTTATACATACGCTAACAATTTTATTACTATACAATGAAAGTGAGAGTTGAAATGCTTTTATAATATATATATAATGAATTTTTATTAAAACATATTTTATGTGTATATATAAATTTTTATATATTAATATATACACTATATATTCATTGATTATTATTATTATTATTATTTATTAGTTTCCCTTAAAAACTAAATGCATGCAAGCAATCAATCTATCCATTCATTGATTTATTCAGTTAATCATAAATATAATAGCAATCAATAGGCCGTCTAATAAATAATATTTATTAAATTATTTTTTTTATACTGTATATGTTAAAGTTGCCAGGTCAAATTATATGATTTTATTTTGATTGATTTTATATAATATATTTCAATAATTTTTTTTTGAATACTGTATATGATATTAATACAATTTTTTTGTGTAGATTAGTAACAATAAATGCAAATTGAAATTAGCATAAAATTCAGTATTACTTTTTTAATAATTAAATAATTTATTGTTTTATTATTATTTACATTTACAATAATTGCTATATAAAAATGTTTTATATAAATGCTCAAAATATAATTATCTTATTAGATAATTAGATATTATTTATTGAAACAATTTACACACACACACACACACACACACACACACACACACAAATATTTTAATGTTAGACAATAATATTATTATATACAGTATTTCCTAAAATAATTTTAATTGCAAATTTGATAGCAACTAAAATTATATATATATATATAAATATTTTGTAATCATATTTTTGTATAACAGAAATTTTTGATACACCTTGATCATATTGGCAAAGTTATATACTTATATATAATTTGTATTTGTATTTTATACATATATTCATAAATATATATATGATATTATATATAAAGTGCATATATATATAATATATACGTATAGTTATAATGTTTCAAAAACACATCTATTGACAGCATTATGAATATTCAGATGAATATGAATGACACGAAAACGGAAATTGAGAGCCAAATCTCATACAAAACTTGTATTTTAAATATCATAGCATAGAAATAGACCGTATATTTCTATACATACTGTATTATATATACCGGTATATATATACTACACATCGATAAATATAATGAATCAAAAAAGATTTTTATATATATATAAAGTATAATATATATATATATGGATAAATTTATACTATTATTATTATTAATAATATATTTTGATGACAAAAATTGTCAAAAGCTTTTAACATCAAGAGAATACAATATATATATATCATAATATATAACAGATATTCATATAATAATTGCATTAATACATCAAAAGAAAACATTTAATAATACAATGTTTAACAATAACACTACTACTACTACTACTACTACTACTACTACTACTACTACTACTACTACTACTACTACTACTACTACTACTACTGTCACCGTTATTTAATAACAATAATAATATCATATATATATATATACATATATATTTGTAGTCTCTATTAATCGATATTGACTTTTCATTGTGTATTTCAATAGAGTATATGATTTTGATTTTATAGTTGAGTTGACTTTAGAAAAGTTATAACCTAAACTTTAACTTTCAATTAATAATATCATAATAATAATAATAATAATACAGTTATACAGTAAACATGCAAAACATATTACAGTAAACAACACGGAATATTTACAGTATATATAATTATTAATTATTATTATCAATTGCATTTTCTATTGAACTATTGATATTTAGTATATCTATATATTTTTATTATACACAATAGTTTTATACAGAAAAAAATTTATTAAATAAATTACAACTACACCAACAACAACAAAAAAGCGTAAATTATATAAATAGTTTTTAAATAGATTTTAAATGCATAAGAACCTGTACAAAAAAATGCACAAAAAATATAATATTTAAAAAATATATATATAAATAAGCATAAAATTTAAATATAATTTGTGATTTTTAAAATTAGTATTTAGTTGTAAATTGTTATAACAAAATTAAATATGTGATTTTTTTAAATATAGGTAAATACAAAATGAAACTAAAATGATAATAAAAGGTATGCCATTTACCCAGGTATGCTAAAAATATGAATAAGCAAAAACACATATACAGTATACTGTAAATAAATATATATATATATTTTTTTTTTTTTGAAAACCAGAGAGCAATTTGTCACTGATTATAATGCAGGTGTGAATGGTGTATACACTGGTATAGGTATACTATAGACAGTAGTAGTGGACCCGGAATGCCAATAATGGCAGTCACACTAACTATACAACTAAATGGTCCGGACCTGCAATCATATGCTATATTATACATCAAAAAAGAAGTTTATTTTACACAAAAATTTTTAGGTAAAACCTCTAACTATATATATATATATATATATATATATATATATATATATATATATAGAGAGAGAGAGAGAGAGAGAGAGAGATAAATAAATATATATTGATATATATTGGCATCAATTACTTGACAAAAATAGTGTTAAACGTTTACTTTTTTTGACACTTTTTGTAACCGTTTAGCCCATTCAAGTGATAGAACACCCCCTGACTGGCTAACACACAGTGAGCCCCATAACTATGAGCCCCCGGTTATTGAATGGTTGAGCCATTTCATGCACCCATCTCTCTCTTTCTCTCTCTCTCTCTCTCTCTCTCTCTCTCTCTCTCTCTCTCTCTCTTTGGTTTTCATTCAAATTCTTTATATATTATATGTGTTTTGTGTTGAAAGCCATTTACCACTAGTTTAGTCACAAACGGACGGCAATCCCCAAACACACACACAATCCAACAACAGGGGCCAAGCAGTCTGTGAGCACCGGTATCTTAACCTATCTATTATATTATTATTATGGGATATATATAAAGTATTTGAATATTTTATTTCAAGGTTTTTCTTTCGTCAGATATATCTTAGAAAATAACGCTAAATGTTGTTTCTGTAAGTATTTTTCAAAAAAAAGTTTAAACTTATTATACATATATATATAATATATAAAATATTCATTTATCGTATTATAAATTTGTATTACAATGTATATAATACCGTAAAATTATATTTATTGAATTTTAATAACATATAATATTTTTTAAAGTATTTTATTAATTAAATTTTTATTATAAATTTGATTTATAATTACCCAAATAAAAAACTAAACAAAAATTATTTTGTAGCAGAAATAAGTGATTTTTATTTCTATTTCAAAAAACATATCTATTTATTCATACAGTATTATACAGCTATTATACACATATATATATACAGCTAAAATTATACCCAATATTATAAATTATAATAATTTTCAGTACAGTATATACTGTATATAATTAAATATAATTTTACTGTATTTCAGTGCATACATACAGAATATATACAGTAATATTATTATACCTTATTTTGACATAATATTTTTGGCACACAATTATTCAATTAATTATCGGTTTTTAGTCACATTTAATGCAAATTGTTTCCTCTCTGCTCTCTCTCTCTCTCTCTCTCTCTCTCGGCTCACTCACTCACTCGGGTATTGTTGTCAAGTAGTAGTAGTATAGAGGAAAAGGAACTGAAGGAAAAACATTTGATTGTTTGTCTGCTGAGAGAGAGAAAAAAGGAGTGGATGTCATGTAGTGTTAGATGAATGGGTGACCATTATTTGCATATCTTTCGACACGGGCGTGAATTTTAGGCCACACTATATGTATATGTATGTGTGCTGTCATCGATACAACAATCAAAAATGATAAAATACGAGAGAGTCAGGCCTAACAATATATATTCAATATATATATATATATATATAAGTGAATACATTGCAAACACAACACACATATTCAAGTATAATCAATACCCGGGGTATTATTGAATGCCCGTTCAATATATAATGTCATTGAAATTTTTATTAGCGCATAAACCCGGTGTGTGTATGTGTGAGTGTGTGTTTGGAGGGGGCATTCAATGGTAATGTATTTTTATGTGTCTGTCCTCTCTCTCTCTCTCTCTTTCTCTCTCTCTTTCTCTCTCTCTTTCTCTCTCTCTCTCTCTCTCTCTCGTCCTCTCTCTCATTCGACTGTGTAAACTATTTCATATAGCATTTAATTTTATTGAAACATTTAAACTCTTGCCCCTTAACCCCCCTCTCTCAATACCCTACGACATGGTATAGAGGACATCGACAAGCAATCGGTAAACATTACTAACTAACTGTTTAAATACTATTATAATAAATAACGATAACATACAGAGTGAGTGAGTGAGAGAGAGAGAGAGAGAGAGAGAGAGAGAGAGAGAGAGAGAGAGAGAAAGAAATCAAAATGCTTTTATTAGTTCAATTGTATTATACAATTGTGATTTTGATAGTACTGTATTATTATTATTATTATTATTATTATTAAAATACTTATGTAAACACTAATACTATTTACTATTCACTAAATAATTTAATTTAATAGTTTTTTATATAAAAAAAAATGTGTGCCAATGTTTAATTTAAAATTTATAAGTCATATACATATTATATAGTGTCAAATAATTTCTATATATATATATATAGAAATTTTATAATCAGAAAAAAACATATATAAATATTTAATCAATTTACTATTATTATTATTATTATACATCCAGTATAACAATGATAAAAAAATGATATATAAAACTTTTAACTTAACAATCTAATGATAATATAAGTGCCATTACATTGTAATTCAATATGTTTCATATGAAAATTGTTTTCTATTCTTTTTTTAAAAAAATAGGATATATATTATCATCAGTGAAAATCTTGTATAAAAAAATAATCAATATATGAGAGATGAGTTTTATCCGATATTATAAAGTCAAGCTCCGGGATTTCACTAGTAGTACTGTATTAGTAGTAGTAGTAGTCATTGAAAACTTAGTCGTACAATAACACACACACATATACAGTGACTGTAGTGTATGGGCACACATATTATTGTCATCATCATCATCGTCATCATTATCATCTATACTATAGTATTATATTATACAATATTGTCACTAAACTTATTGTATGAATCAAAAAATCCTATTGTATTGTATTGTTATTGTATTGTGTGTCTGTTATTTTGTGTGCCAAAAGATTTTTGGGATCAGATATATATTTGGGAGACATTAGTGATAGAGAGAGAGAGAGAGAGAGAGAGAGAGAGAGAGAGAGAGAGAGAGAGAGAGAGAGAGAGAGAGAAAGTGTAGTTTAGTGGTGATAGTGTACTGGTAGTGGTTAGGACTGTATATACAGTACAGTAATATTGAATTGAGGCCAAACACACCATTCAATATATGAATTGTGACTGTATTTTATAATAAATAAATCGTATAATATATATATACTGTATATATAGAGTATAAGGGAACCACAGATCATTCACGATGACGACAGTGTGCACACACACAATGAGAATATGAGAGGAACGGCATCTCAAACTAAAATATATATCTATATGTTATATACAGTGTTTAAGCGCTTATATATATAGTATTTTAGTAGTAGTCTGTTAGTGATAGGCCAGTCACACATTAATGTTGTTTTGTTAGTGTGATGGCTAACAAATGATTTTTCATTAACACAATGGATAAGAGATTCTCGTGTTTAGTCAAGTATTACACTAAATATAATATTCTCTCTCTCTCTCTCTCTCTCTCTCTCTCTCTCTCTCTCTCTCTCTCTCTCTCTCTCTCTCTCTCTCTCTCTCTCTCTCTCTCTCTCTTTCCAAGCAAAATAATGTACACATAATTCAACCGGCACTCAGATATCGTATATGAGCGCCACTCCAGCCTTTTTATATTCCTGGAGAGCCTTTTGCCTATTCAAACACACACACTCACACATACACACATGCATTTTGCTGGTCATTGCATTAAAATACGACTGTCCTCACCACCACCACCAGTGCATGTTTGCCGTACATTAGTCGCCCAAACAATACGTGATCTCATACAGAGCTGCTCCCATCACTAGAAATATATATACTGTATATGATATCCCATCACATCCTAACAGTTTTGACGCCGAGTGCTATTAATAATAAATAGTAGTATTTAAACACATATTGATTTGTCTGTTAACAAAATAAAAGCCAAATTTATGAGATATTTGATCTCATTTTCAATTTAAACTGTTATATTCAATATATTTTTGTAAAAAGTAATTATTTATTTTTAACACATACACACACACATAAATAATTACTGTTTATATACAGTATAATACACTATTAAATTATTTAATATAGTTGTTAAATGTGATTTTTTATTATTATTATTATTAAAATATAATATTAATAAATTTATTCATCAATTTTTATTATGTATATACAGTATGTTTTTTTCTCTCTCTTTCTCTGTATTTACAGTATTATTATTAGTATTTACATAACTCTTACACTATCACAGAATCCTATTATACATTTATATAGAGTTATATATATATATATTATATTATTCTGGTATTCAATTGTAGGGAATTTTGTTGGCAAAGAGATAGATAGACGATTGAGTGAGTGAGTGAGTGAGTGAGTGAGTGAGTGAGTGAGTGAGTGAGTGAGTGAGTGAGTGAGTGAGTGAGTGAGTGAATGAGTGAGTGAGAGATTGTGAAACACATATCACACCATTTAATGAATGGTGCACTGGTAGCTTATGTACATAAGCTATTAAATGAGCTGATCATTTACACAAAAGTTAAGTGATATAAATGGTTTGTTAGGCGGCAATACCCATAGTGTTAAACTATACACTAGAATTTTTTTTCCAGGGGGGCTATAGATTTTGGCACAATATATATAAATATACAGTTTATACTGTATATATATATATATATATATAACCATACAGTCATGTCATCCACACATCCATCCATATCCATGCACACACACACACACATCGATGCACATCATCTCCAATGAAGCACCAGTACCTAAATTACTATTCATACATCACATTTTAATCCATATTAACCGTACAGTATTAACACTTTCTGTGTGCATGTGTGTGTGTGTGTGTGTGTGTGTGTGTGTGTGTGTGTGTGTGTGTGTGTGTGTGTGTGTGTGTGTGTGTGTGAGTGAGTTAGTGTGTGTGTGTGTGTGTGTGTGTGTGTGTGTGTGTGTGTGAGTGAGTGTGTGTGTGTGTGTGTGTGTGTGGAGACTGAAGCTAAACTGTATTTATTAGATATCAATAAATTTATTTATTATATACACTATTGTTGTTATTAATATGAAAAATAATTTTCTCAATAGATAACTTATTTTTTCTTATATTCATATTATTATAATCAGTATTATTATTATTATCCAAAAATATAATCATAAATCATTTGGCAAATAATTTTTTTTAATCATTTATTTGGCAATAAATTTATTTATTTTATATAAAAAACTGTCTAAACATTTATTTGTCAAAAAAATAATAATTAATTGAATTTATTGAATTTTATTTTAAAAATTACTAAATTTGAAAAAAAACAAAATACGTTTCTTATAGTTAGGTTTCAGTGTAAATAATTGTTTCGAAATAATAATAATAATACCCGCAATATGTTTTATAAATGATTTTAACTCTCAAATAATATCATATATAATGTGTGTGTGTTTATGATTAATAATATATCTAAATGTTTATGTGTTTAATGTGTTTTAGTTTTTTTTAATATAAACCCCTTTCTATTGGTATATACTGTATATACCGTATATATATATATATATATATATATATATATATATATATATATATATATATATATATATGATATCCATATACTGTATAATAGTATATGAAAGCCGCAAGAGTTAGAGTTTATATTATATAATAGTTACGAGTTTTAGTTGAACCACAAAATAGATATGAGATTTCATGACATTTGTATTGAAAAGCAAAATTGATATTAACTATGCTTTTCATCTCCCGTTTCTCAATATATGATACACCCGTTCCCTATAAAACTATTTATCTTTCCCCTCTCTTTCCACTTTAAAAATACTGTATTATTATTATTATTAGTATAAAACTTTTTATTTTAGAGTTAAAGTTTAGTTTAGTTTTGATATGATTTTATATTTTAACACAAAATGTAAATAAAACTCTATATATTATTCAAGTTTTATTTATGATATATGTATTGATATCATAGGTTTTAAAAAAATATTTTATCAACAAATGATAATTTTTGTATATATTTTAATATAATTTTAATTAAATAAAATTTAATGATAATAATAATTATATGTTATACTAACTTATTAATAAGTTTATTTCAATTTTTAAAGGATAATAATAACAATTGTTAATAAAATTATTAATTAAAATCATATATTTCACGACATTATATTAATATTTGACTATTAATAATATAAAACTTATTTGTTAGTAATATTATAGTAAAACACAAGTTTAGCGTAAATTTTTTTAAAAAAATAATTTGTTTGTGTGTATTAAAACACATAAACCAACACAAAAAAATCATTTTGTTGTAAATAAAAATCATATACTGAAAATATATCCACAAAAAACTATCATAATAACAATAATAATAATAAGTGGTATACAATATATATTATATACTGTATATATATATATATATAATTTATATATTTTGGTGTTTGTCACCAAAAATGTTATTAAGATATTATACTGTGATATACTATACATATATTTATGTATTGGGAGGGATAATGTCTTTTTCCGGGAGTAATAATAGTTAAGGTCTCAGAAATACATATATATATATATATATTACAGTACGGTATATACAGTATATAATTTATATCATATTTATTATATATATATATTTCGCAAAATATCTCTATCACTACTACACTGTTCCAGTAATGATGACAACTCTTATATAATACCCATACGCCCGGTCCATACGTTTAATGTTAAACAAACCAACCATACATACATACAAAAAAAATGTATGACCACACAACTGGTATGATATAATAGGTTAATGGTAAAGGTCAGACACTGAGAGAGAGAGAGAGAGAGAGAGAGAGAGAGAGAGAGAGAGAGAGAGAGAGATCCAGAAGCTATAATATATTGATTATTAATATAATAAACTCTCTCTCTCTCTCCCCTATTGTATTGCAATCGTATATCCATTATATGATATATTAGTTATTAAAGGGATTGCCGTTTTAGGTGATTATTATTAGTAGTAATAGTAATATTGTTGTCGGTTGTCGTCATCATCATCATCGGTTAGTTGTTGTTGTTGTTGTTATTAGCAACTTTTATGTGGACACCCGACTGTGCAGATTGGGTCAGTCGCTTATATACCAACTTATTTGATATATATATATATAAAATCAAAAGGAAATCAACTTGTCTTCCGAGATAATGAATCGGCCAAATGAATGACTGATGCGATCGTTGCCATCGATAGGGTCGACACCATTAGAACAGCACCAGTAGTATAATAATACCGGACCTTTCAATTTAGTGGACACACAGACTAACAAATCCATTGGACACAACATTATTGTTGTTGTGACTCATTATTTTTTTGGACAAACATCTTAGCCATCTATAAATGTATAAATCATCCATATATTTAGCTGTCCATTATATATATATATATATCAATATCAATATCAATGTAATGAAGATTTTTTTTAACCACAAATGTATTAATAAATCTTATAAATCATTGAATTTTGTTTATGTTGACTCTAAAATTTTTTTAAGTTTCAAAACATTTAATATGCATATGCATATACAGTATTTAATAATATTAAATTCTATTGTTATTGAAAAATTTTTATAACTTTATATTTTTAGGGGTAACTTATAATACAACTGCCAGACAATGATGTCTACCCGGCTCACAAAAAATAAATAAAAATAATATGAAACACAATAAACAAACCAAATTAATAAAAATTAAGACAAAATAATAACTTTTTTTTTAGAGTAAATTGTCATTTTTATAACTAAATAAAACTATTAAATAAACTAATAAAAATATTTTATTTATTTTTTTATTGCAACGAATAATTAATTAACTGAATTGAGGGGAAAAAACTTAATAATCTTTTAATAACTTTTATATATCCATCAAATCAAATATGATTATCAATCAATCAATCAATGATTTTATTTTATTTTTTTTAGAAAAGTTCATCACTAGTGGTACCCATATATCCGAGGTTTACTTTATCGATATCAACAAAAATAATATAGCATTTATCGGAACCAATTCCCAGCTCTTTGTCCAAGTGATCGGCGATGGCTTTCGAGTGCTTTTTATTCTGGTCGCTGCCCAACCCGTCGGTACTTTCGACAGTAGCCAAACCGCACGGACCCGAGTCAGTACCGCCTGAAATTCGGCGGACAATTAGGTTTTTTTAAAACTAATTTTATTATTTTTTAACTACAAAAACTCAATTCAATTACTGAAAAAATAAAGAAAATATTAAATAAATACAACAACAAAAAAACAAACCCCAACTAATAATCTGATCGGTGACCACTTGAACGGCAACGTATGCTATTGGTTTGCCAAATGAATTGGCCAACATTTCGGCTGTTTTATCGGCAAACCCGGCCGGTAGTTTATTAGCCGGCAAATTGGTAGACAACTTGAAAATAGGCATTTAGTTATTTATAATAACTGTGTTTTTTTGATAAACAACTTGTTAGTAAATTATATTATATAAAATACAACTATATATGAAAAACAAATCAAATAATTTTATTTATATATATATATAATAAAATATTAAATTATTATTAGAAATTGAAATAAAATACTGATTACTGTAAATAATGATTAGACAAATTATTTTTATTAAATACTGTAGTATATGAGTAAATAAATTAAATATTAAAATACATATAAACTTAAATATTGTAATAAATAACTTTATAAAACTAAATAAACAACAACAACAACAAAAATCTGGGCCAAAAATATTGAATAAATTATTATATAAATATTATATATTATTTTATTTAACTATAACTATTAAAAACTATATATTTAAACAAAACAAAAAATTAATTTTTTTATTGCCTAAAATAGGATAATTTAATTTTAATGAACAATGAAAAAAAATATTTTAATTATTAATTATTATTATTATTTTTTGTTTCATGTGTTAATCAAATCAGATCAATCAATCAATCAATTTGTTTTGTTGTTGTTTTTGTTTGTTACCACTGTTCACAAGTGGTACCCATATATCCGAGATTGACTTTATCGATATCAACGAAAATAATATAGCATTTATCGGAACCGATTCCCAACTCTTTCTGCAAGTGATCGGCGATGGCCTTCGAGTGCTTCTTATTCTGGTCGCTACCCAACCCGTCGGTACTTTCGACAGTAGCCAAACCGCACGGACCCGAGTCAGTACCGCCTGAAATTGGGCGGACAATTAGGTTTTTAAAAACTAATTTTATTATTTTTTTTAACTAAAAAACTCAATTCAATTACTGAAAATAAAATAAAGAAAAATATTAAATAAATAAATAAATAAATACAAAAAACAAACCCCAACTAATAATCTGATCGGTGACCACTTGAACGGCAACGTATGCCTTTGGTTTGCCAAATGAATTGGCCAACATTTCGGCTGTTTTATCGGCAAACCCGGCCGGAAGTTTACTAGCCGGCAAATTGGTAGACAACTTGAAAATAGGCATTTAGTTAGTTATATATATATATATATTAAATATAATAAGTGTGACAAACAACTAGTAAATGGGATTTTTTAAAAATCTAAATAACAAAAAAATCAAATAATATTGTATTATTTTATATCATTACAAAAATAATTAGACAAATACTGGAAAATTTATTTTTTTATCAAATCATTTAATTAATTTTTTTAATTTTTTAATAAAGTAAATAACTTATAAAATAAAATATAACTTACGGTAAATATATTAAATTCTTATACATATTTAAAACTAATAATCATTTTTACAATGATTATATAGTTTTTAAAAAAATATATATATTTTAATACTAACAGTAACATAAAAATGTGGTATTAAATAAAATCAAAAAAAAATTATTATTTGCTAAAAAATATATATATATAAAAAATTGACTTTTATTTTCCACAAAAAAATACATTACATTTTATTTGCATATTTTTATAGCTTTTTTAAACAAAATTTAATAAAAATCTATTTTTTTAATTATCTATTTCATGTGTCCATCAAATCAGATATGATTATCAATCGGTTGTTGTTTTTTTACTTAATTTCATCAGCAGTGGTGCCATTGTAGCCGATGTTGACTAACTCTATCGGATCGAAAATAATATAGCATTTATCGGAACTGATTCCCAACTCTTTCTCCAAGTGATCGGCGATGGCCTTCGAGTGCTTCTTATTCTGGTCGCTGCCCAACCCGTCGGCACTTTGGACAGTAACCAAACCGCACGGACCCGAGTCAGTACC
The DNA here is from genome assembly GCF_028296485.1 of Oppia nitens. NCBI lineage: Eukaryota > Metazoa > Arthropoda > Arachnida > Sarcoptiformes > Oppiidae > Oppia > Oppia nitens. The sequence continues at coordinate 1,246,130 of NW_026533199.1, forward strand.
GCCTGAAATTTGGTTGGGACAGACAATCGGACAATTTTGTTTGATATTCAATCAATTGAAAAAAATAATTAATCAAAATTTTGTTTAAAAAAAACAAACCCCAACTAATGATCTGATCGGTGACCACTTGGACGGTAACGTAWTCATTCGGGTGGCCAAATGATTTGGCCACCACTTCGACTGTTTTATTAGCAAAACCGGCCGGCAGTTTAGCCGACGGCAAATTAGTCGACAACTTAAAGACAGGCATTTAGTTAGTTATATATATATATATATATAATAAGTGTGACAAACAACTAGTAAATGGCTTTTTTAAAATCTAAATGACAAAAAAATCAGATAATATTGAATTATATTTTATTTTAATATGAAATTATGCATAAATTATTAAAAAAAAATGGCGATTATCGGCACAAAATGATTAGATAAATACTGGGAAATTAATTTTTTCATTTAATTAATTTTTTTTAATTTTTATAAAGTAAATAACTTATAAAATAAAATATAAATTACGATAAATATATAAACTCTTATACATATTTAAAACTAATGAATTTTTATAATCATTATATAGTTTTATTTATATAAATTAATACTAACAGTAGCATAAAAATGTGGTATTAAATAAAATCAAAAAAATAATAATTATTATTTGCTATATAAAAAAAATTTAACTTTTATTTTCCTCACAAAAAAACATACATTATTTTATTTGCATATTTTCATAGCTTTTTTAAACAAAATTTAATAAAATCTATTTTATTATAATTATCTTTTTATGTGTCCATCAAATCAGATATGATTATCAATCGGTTGTTATTTTTTTTATTTAAGATCTTCACAAGTGCTGCCATTGTAGCCGATGTTGACTAAGTCTATCGGACTGAAAATAATATAGAATTTATCGGAACTAATGCCCAACTCTTTCTGCAAGTGATCGGCGATGGCCTTCGAGTGCTTCTTATTCTGGTCGCTGCCCAACCCGTCGGAACTTTCGATAGTAACCAAACCGCACGGAACCGAGTCATTACCGCCTAAAATTTGGTTTGGGACAGACAATCGGACAAATTTGTTTGACATTCAATCAATTGAAAAACAAAATAATTAATTAATATAAAAACAAAACAAACCCCAACTAATGATCTGATCGGTGACCACTTGGACGGTAACGTAATCATTCGGGTGGCCAAATGATTTGGCCACCACTTCGACTGTTTTATTAGCAAAACCGGCCGGCAGTTTAGCCGACGGCAAATTAGTCGACAACTTAAAGACAGGCATTTAGTTAGTTATGTATAGAACTGTATATTAAGTATAATAACAACAACAAAAACTGTGATTATAATAAACTACAAAAAAATCAAATAATATTTTCTTTATAAAGTATCAAATTATGTATAAATTAAAATAAAATACCGATTATCGGCACAAAATGATTAGACAAATATTTGAGAATAAAATTTTTGTGTCAAATCATTTAATTAATTTTTTTTTAATTATTATTATATTAATACTAAATTAATCATAAAATAAACCAGTTGAGAATGCTAAAAAGCATATCATAGAATTAAATATTTATTATATATTTTAATATTTAAAGTGACATATTTTTTATGTATATTTTTTATGTATATTTTTTAATAATAATAATATCAACAAAAAAGCAATTAAAAACTATTGAGAATTTTTTCTTTTTATTTCAATTAATTAATTAATTATATTAATAATTTTTATAAAAAAGATTGTAATAAATAAATGTTTACAATAATTATATAGTTTTTTTTTATATATTTTACTATTTACAGTAACGTAAAAAAATATGGTATTAAATAAAATCAAAAATAATTGTTTGCTATTTAAAACATTATGTTATTTGCATATTTAATAGTTTTTTTAAACAACAAAAAATTTTACGACAACTATATCTAATTCAATATTAATCAATAATATAATATTAGATTGTAATTTAAACAAATATTTTATAATATCTAGAATTTTATATTTATTATAAAGATATATAAGAGATAAATGAGATAAAAAATAATTATTAATTTTAAATAAAAATTAATAATTAATAAGTTATATCATTAATTTAATTTTTTTTTAATGAAATACTAATTACTGCCAAACAAATGATTAGACAAAATACTGTTTTTATCAAATAATTAACTAAAAAATTTTTAACATTGAAATCTTTAGCATTTAATTTTTATTTTAATCTTATATTTAACTTTATATATTTACAAAAAAACAAAAATTAATAGTTCTTGAAATAATTATATTATATATATATATAATTACGGTATATCTTATTTATAGTTTCAATTAATTACCAGTAATTATCTATATTTTTTTTTATTTAATACTTAAGATAACATAATATGTTATATAAAATAAAATTTTTAAAACAATAATTATTTGGTATTACTATACAGTATATAAAATTTTTTTAAAAAATAACTATAATTTCAAAAAATATATTTTATTTGCATATTTACTGATTTTAACAAAAAAAAATTTTAAGTGACAATTATTTAATTCAATTTAAACAGTAGTAATTATAAAAATTTAATTTAATTCAAAAAATTTATAATCAATTTTCAAACACAAACACAAAAAAATATGACATTTTTATATATCAATTATCGACTAAAAACATGATTTTTTTTTGTATTTAAATTATAATTTGGTTTTTTTTATTATTATTTGGTTCAATAACTATCATAACTTATTTTGTATGTCCACAAAAAAAAATCTTCAGCTGATCCATCACTGATTCATAGTAGATCATCAAATGTGGTACCACTGTAGCCACAGTTGGCTTTGTTTAGGTCAACAAAATTAATATAGCATTTATCCGAAGCTATTCCCAGTTCTTTCTGCAAATGATCGGCAATGGCTTTCGAGTGTTTCTTATTGACGTCACGGCCGAGAGCGCCGATACTCTCGACAGAGGCCACAGCGCACAGGCCATCGCTACCGCCTAATAGACAAAACAATACAAATCAAATCAATTGGATCAAACAATTCAAGAGATTTATAATCAACATTTATACCCCAATTCATCAGCTGATCGGTAAGCACTTGGACAACGACATAGGATTTGGGTTTACCCAATGTCTTGGCCACCAAATCGACTGATCGTTCGAGAAAACCGGCCGGCAGTTTAGCGGCCGGCAAATTGGTCGACAACTTGAAGATTGGCATCACTTATAATAACAACAAAATCAGAGTTTTAAAAAAAACTTTTTGATGGACAATATATTAGTTGATGACCACTGAAGAGGATTTAATTTTTTATCAACAGTTATAGTGATTATTGAATATATCAAAGACTGACTGATATTTTATTGTAATAAACAATGACTTTCTCTATACTGTTCTTCCTTTGAAACGAACGAACGGAGACCTCTGTTGTCGACGACTTGTGACACAACAACTGACTGATTGACTGTCTGTTTGTTTGTTTGTTCAGACATATTGAAAGAGGCGTTCATCTGATCGCTGGCTATAAACACCTATTAGTTGTTGTTTGGGATCAAATCAATCACTTTCTTTGACAAAAATGTTTTTGGAGTCCATCTTCAACTCAGACAATGGCTATTTGGAGGCATTGGTCCGCGGATTCAAGTGCGGTATATTAAGACAACCGGATTATCTGAATTTAGTTCAATGCGAATCACTAGAAGATCTTAAGCTACATTTGCAGAGTACAGATTACGGTAATTTTCTGGCCAACGAACCGTCACCGCTAAACGTATCGGTTATCGACGATAAACTACGGGAAAAATTGGTTATCGAGTATCAGCACATCCGTAATCATGCTGTGGAACCGTTGGCCACTTTTCTCGATTACATCCAATACTCTTATATGATCGACAATATTATACTATTGATAACTGGTCAGTGTTGGCCAGTTTGATGATAATTGGCCACTAATTAAACCCCCTATTTTATTTAACAGGTACTCTACATCAGCGGCCACTATCGGAATTGATTCCCAAATGTCATCCGTTAGGTTCGTTCGATCAGATGGAGGCCATCCATGTGGCGGCCACACCGGCCGATCTGTACAATGCCGTACTGGTCGATACACCGTTGGCACCGTTTTTTGTCGACTGTATCGGCGAACAGGATTTGGACGAAATGAATGTCGAAATCATCCGAAACACACTATACAAGGCTTACTTGGAATCGTTTTACAAGTTCTGTATGGAACAACTGGGCGGCACTACCGCCGATGTTATGTGTCCGATATTAGGTACGTGTGTGTGGATTACCCGAATTTACCGAAACGGGATAAACTTTTAGATAATTAATATATTTCTGTTTATCGGTAAATCCAAATCAAAATAGCGTTCGAAGCGGACAGACGTGCGTTCATCATAACAATCAATTCGTTCGGTACGGAACTGTCCAAAGAGGACAGAGCCAAACTGTATCCGAATTGCGGTAATCTATTTCCCGACGGTTTGGCTGCACTGGCCAGAGCCGATGACTACGAACAGGTTCGCAGTGTAGCCGAATTTTATGCCGAATACAAGGTAATGTTTGAAGGTCAGGGCCAGTCAGGTGCCGGCGGCAATGGTGGACAGGAAGACAAGACACTGGAGGACAAGTTTTTCGAACACGAAGTCAGTCTGAATGTCAACGGATTTATGCAACAGTTCCACTTCGGTGTCTTCTATTCGTATCTGAAACTGAAGGAACAGGAGTGTCGTAATATTGTATGGATTGCCGAATGTGTGGCACAAAAACATAAGGCAAAGATTGATAATTACATTCCAATCTTCTAGAAGAAGAAGAAGACTAAGAACAAGTTGAAGAAGTAGAAGAAGAAGTTGATCCCATTAGTTGAACACTTAGATTAAGTTATTATTATTTTTGTTTTTTTAATTCAATAATAGGTTTATTATTATTATTATTATTCTTCGACTGTCACAATAAATTTCTAATAATTTTTTTTTTGGTTTTACTTTTTATGTTTAATATGAAATAATTTTATGCAGTATTTTATTTCTCCAGAAGCTCACACCTCCTTATTATTATTTTTTAATTTTTGGTGGATACCTTACTACTACCCCCCCCTCACTCCCTCCACCACCCCCCAATATAATGATACATTTAATAGTCAATTGTTTAACACACACACACAACAACAAAAAAAGCTGTACAACAATTATTATCAGTAATTATGATAACAATTGATTATGAGATTAACTAATTGATTATTATTTAAAAATAATTAGAGACATTAATTGTGATTTTTTTTAAACATATATAATTTATTATTAATTAATTGTATCAATTAAATCAAGATTTTTATTATTATTATTTTCATATATATATATATATATTTATATAATTGTGATTTATTTCCAGATCACTGTTTTTTTTAATTGTTAAGTGATTGTTATTATTATAATTAAAATGTGTATTTATTTTAGAGAGAGAGAGAGATTAATAATATGTAAAATTGAACATATGATTTATTATTATTATTATTACATAATATAAAGATATATTAATCAAGTAATTTAAAACTTATTATTGAAAATTTATTACCGTAAATGTCAAACAAAATATTTTAAAAACAATATTAATTACCGTAATATAAATGTTAAATATTTGTTTAAATAAAACAAAATTATAATACATTAAAATAAACTGTTTGTTTGCAACAAGAAAAATTGAATATAGATTAATTTTATAATAATAATTTATCAATATAAAATTAACTAGTATAGTTAAATAATTATTACGTAAATCTAGCTTGATAAATTAGTTGAATTTTTTTTTATTGATATTATAATATAGATGTCTCTCAGATATATTTTGTTGTATAAATACATTGCATAATGTTTTTCTATAATAAAAAAACATTAGTTTCAAAAAAATAAATAAATTTAGCATGCTTAATTTATATATCTATAGTAAAACTTAATGGATTAGAAATATTGCTAATTTTGTCACACTATTTGTAATCACATTTTTAAAAAAAAACTTTTAACAAAAACAATGGTTTTACGGCTAAAACAATTGATATGCAATCAATTGAGACAACAGTATCAACTAAATGGTCACAAATCGGTGGTCAAAACTTTTCTATCACTGGATAATAATAATAATGACATCGGGATGAGACCAAAGTTTTCTATCGACTTAAACCAATTGGTCGACAACACAACCACTACCACCACTGCCATCATCGATGACAAACATGTGAAGAACTTGTTGTCCAAAGTAAGTGTCTGCAGATCTTATGCGAAGATTGATGTATAAATCAACTAAACTAATCCAACAACAAAAAAAGCTATCATTTGTAAGGCATTTAGAGACCAAACGGACAGATTTATTGACCGCTGAGGACAGCGTGGATGGTGTCAGCAAAGATAGGTCATCATCAACAACAACAGATCATAAGATGATCATCGAAGTCGACGAACAGGTCTATGTGAAGGTAGACAACAATATTGTCAACTTATTAGTTGATCTACTGGTGATTACAATAAGATTTTTTTGTAATTTGTATTTCATTAAAGCAATTGTTTCACGACTTGGTTGACGATAATTTACGGGAAAATCTCGGCAACAATACACGCGGCGGCCAATCGGCACCCGTCCAGACAGTGGTCGTCGAATTTTCTTCGCCAAACATTGCCAAACCGTTTCACGTCGGCAACTATCGGTCGACAATTATCGGTAATTTTGTGTCCAACTTTTACCGATTTTGCCGACACAATGTTATTTCACTCAACTATTTGGGCGATTTTGGTACTCAATTCGGTATACTTAGTCTGGCCTACGATAGTTTCGGCAACGATAATCAATTGGCCAGTAATCCATCCAAGCATTTGTTTGACGTCTATGTCAAAGGAAATGCCGAATGCAAGGCCAGCGACCAGTGGCGACAATCGGCAAAGAATCGGTTCAACGAATTGGAAACTAAACAAAATCCCGATGTTCTTAAACAGTGGCAACGATTTCGCGAAACAAGTGTCGATCAGCTCAAGAGTTTATACTCGCGATTGGGTATAGCTTTTGATGATTTTCACAGCGAATCCATGTATTCCGAGGCAGGCCATAGAGTGGTTGACCAGTTAAGACAATTGGGACTTATAGATAGTGATGATCAAAGTGCCGCTCAATTTGCTCTTATCGCTGACGACGACGACACCAATCGTGTGAATCTGAAGATACCGGTTATCAAAAGCGACGGATCGACTCTTTATCTGACGAGGTTTTTATCCATACGAAGAGACCCTCTTATTATTCCTCGAAGTCTTTTCTATTATTATTACTGGTTTTTTTCAAATTGAAAATTATTTTTATTTTATTTTTTTTAGAGACATCGCAGCGGTTCTCCACAGAAAACAATTGTTTAATTTCGATAAAATGCTTTACATTGTAGACAGCAGTCAATCAAAACATTTTAATCATTTGTTTAAAATACTTACGCAATATAATCATGAGTTTCAAAAGTACGGTATAATTACCGAAAAAAAGAGACAAATATTTTAATAACAATTTTAATTTTCAATCAGAAAATTAATTCATCTGCGATTTGGTCGCATCATCGGAATGAGTACCAGAAGAGGTGATATTATATTTCTTGAGGATGTCCTCAATGAAGCCAAAGAGCGGGCAATCGAGTCGTGTAAGACTAGTCCGAGTAAGAAGACATTCATTCAGAAGAATATATATATATATATATATTTTATATAATTGTCGGTAAATTAATAAATTAATTGTTAAAACATTTAGATACAAAAATTAGCGAAGAAAACTATGACAGTGTTTCAGATATATTGGGTATGTCTGGCCTATTGATACACGATTTAGCTCATCGACGGGTACAGGAATACCGATTCAAATGGGATAAAGCATTGAAACATACGGGCGATACGGGTATTGCCTTACAGTATACACATTCACGACTTTGTAGGTAATAATAATTGTGTGACTAATAAGTATTGTTAATTTATTTCCTAAAAAAATGAATGAATGAATGATTTATTAATTATCGGTAATTATTATTAAAAAACTTGGGTTTAGTTTAGAGAAAAATTGTGGCATTGAATTGAATACATCTAGTATTGAACCACATATGGACTGTTTATCACCAATTGAAGCCAAACTATTGATGACTATATTATCACAATTTGATGACATACTTGTCGACTCATTTGATACACTAGAGCCCAGTCTATTGGTTCACTATTTATTTGATCTAAAGTATTTATTTGTTTTTTTTWAAAATTTAATTTTATAATTATATCAATACTAATTGGTATAATAAAAAATATTGAATACAGGAATGCCATTAACAGAGCCATACAAGTGCTCAAAGTTAAGGGACAGGAACCGGATGTGGCACAAACCCGACTCTTATTGTTCAGATGTTCACGCAATGTACTCAATCAGGGTATGCAGATATTAGGGTTGAGCCCATTGAGTTCAATGTAATAAAAAAAATAACACACATTTTTTTAATTTATCATAATTTATATAACATTTATTTGATTAAAATAAAATAATTCATTTGTATATATAAATAAATTGATTAATAATATGTTACCCTTAAGTATAAATAATATATATATATATAAACTTTAGATAGGAATAAATACAGTGTATATAAATGAGTGAATTTAAAATAGTTATTATATTATATATTTTTTAAAAATTATATTATGTGTAAAAAACCGATTAACTTTATAATGTAATAATCACCTTAATAGTCAAAATCACCGAGTTAATATCAAAATAAAATTTTATATGTGTTAAAAATTGATATATATATATATATATACCGTACCATAAAAATTATGATAAAAAATATGTTTAAACCAATAATTGATTATTTTTGTTTATATAAAATGATGAGATTTTTTTTGTCATACACACAAACAATGATTAGTCGATATAACCGTTTTAAACAACAACAATAACAACAAAATCAGATCACAAATAAAACAATGAATTACTTAAACTACTATGAAATGGACGGTGAAGTGCCGTTCCCGTTAAATAAGCCAATTTGTGTGCATATTGACACGGCGCTGGTACACGTATGGTGCCCTAAATAAATAGTTAGGTGTGTGATAGGAGGTGATAGTTAGATCAATACAATACAATCAAATCAAAATTAACTAATTTATTATTATTATAATCGATACTTACAATCCAATTATAGTAGAGATGAGTTAGTTTGTAGGCAAGCTGCTGGTGCCTGTGCGGCGCCCATCGGGTATCATCTTTGATAATGTTATACATGGTTGGCGTAACTGTTCCCTGACGTACCGATTGACTAACCAAGAAAAAATCGTAACGATCGTCACGTGTGACAACCGAATCGACAACAGTTCCCGGTTGGGGATTATGACATTGATTTTGATTGACACGTAAAAACAGTCGCGTATTGATACGTTTGGTTACAATAGTAAAACACAGTTTGATTGGTATTTCATTGAATATGCTTTTAATTGAATCAGTTATTTGTTTCAATTCGTAATCGTAGACATACTCGATGTCGCCCTCAGAGACGCCATCTCTATAGATAACTATGGTTTGCGGCGGCTTTTTATTGATATCGTAATAGCGTTTCAGTCCAGCTTTAAGACAACAACAAAATTATTTATAAATCAAATCAATTAATTTAAATCAATAATTACATTGAAAATTCATTTTAAAATTATTAGATAATTCTTCGCGATTTTTATGCGGCGATACACATGAATACCATTTGGTTAGTGTAGAGTTTGTGCTGCAAACAAAAGCACCGATAGCCCGTTCCCTCATCGCACTGTCCCGGTTGACATCGAAGCCTACGACCATCAAGTTTGGCGGCTATTCATCAGAAAAAAGACAACAACAACAACAAGAAAATTATTAAAACATACGGTAATTATGTCATAATAAACATTACGGTAATTATTAACAAAAAAAAAACAACTAACAGGTATATCGAGAACCCAGGGTTCGGCGCCGAGCTTACAGGCCATCTGAATGCCAATCTTTGTCGACACTGACATCAAATTTTTCGATAGCGTACGGGAGACCACCAATTGCGAGGCCATTGGATGGTCGCAGCAGAAAATCTTTTTGATGGCATCGTAACGATCTTTGTTATTGTTTGGTAAAATAACGACAATTATCTGACAACTGGGCGGAACAGCTTTGGACGCTTCGACATAAGTCGAAGTTCTGTCGTTGTCGATAACATTGATCTGCGGCTGACCTAAGCCGACGCCCAACGGTGTCAACACTTGACGAAGTGTTTGGGCAAACTGTTGGGTAATATTTTGGTCGCGGCGGCCGCAGATTATTGTCCAGGCATTGATCGGTACGGCACTGAACATTTGTTTACCGCGAATATCCGAAGTAAATTCGCCTTTTTTCTGTTCCCAACTGATACCAGTTTGCGGTGTCAGTCCGCGAGTGATAATYTTTTCGCAGTCCAACTGTCGACCGGTCACCTCAACTAACGAGTCGTCAAATTCGAGATCCCATTTCTTCATGTCTTCCCTAATCTGCGGATGTCGGCCAAGTGAACCAATAAATTCGTTCAAATGGTCAACCCGTTGATTCGGATCCTGTTGTGTACGTCTGGTCAACGACTGGCGTACCCGAAAGTCGTCGGCCATCGAATCGGATATGCCGGTCATGTTACACAATTCGGGAACCAACATAATCTGGCCAGTCTGACCGGAACGTTGTTCCCTTAGACTGGGCATTGCTATCAGCAACGGTTGTCTAGTATCGGTAATCGGTATGTTGTATTGTTGCCGATAGTAGTCAACATACGATACGCGGGTGTTGTCACGTTTGGGAAACGTCGACAATGGTGTCTGCTCAAAGTCCAGATCACTGATCCGATAGGTCCGATTGTTGTACTTAGTGATGACTATCGAACCGGTCAGCTGCCGACGGGCCGCAGTGGTAAAACCGTTCGGATTGTCTTTGTAGATGTCGCGCAAATTATCCAAAACCGAATCCTTACGAATAACTTTGTGTACAGTATCGGCGGCCATAAGTATGCCGCCGCCATCATGCAAATTAATGGCCGTCAACAGTCCCTGCATAACAGTCAGCTTATGTTCGGGTATATCGTGGGTTACTTTCGGATTGAAATAGTGTCGACCAATTAGATTCCAGCCCAACAGTTGAAAGTTACGGCGCATTTGTGTATTGTATAGACGAAACATTTCCTGATGAGACCAGCCGAGCTCACCCACCCGTCGGACTCGTATACGAATCCGTGACTGATCGGTGTTGCGTACGGCGAAAAACTCAGTTTCTTGCGATGGCAACAGTATTGTCGACTTTAGGTTAGACATGCCGTCGAATATGAGTTTATTGCGGAACACCTGTCGTATGGATTCATTGTACAGAAGACCTTTGCGTACAATACGTGAGTCGATATCGGGTTCAAAGTCTACGTGATAGTCGTAGACGATGACAGCTTTCGGCGGATTCAGACGGAAATAGTTGGCCAACAAGCGTACAGATTTGCCACCCGATCCTTGTTTGTTGTTGACAAATGCCGGCCTAGTCCTGACCGATGTCCGATAGCCGGCTCGTCCTCGGACGGCAGCGCTACTACCGTTACCTTTATTATCGGTAATTATGTCAAAAAATTTAACTATTAAGTTATTGGCCAGCATTTTATAACTATGATATTAGATCATCATTACCTCCATTACCACCATTGCCTCCATTATCACCACCACCAGCAGCGGCGGGGGCGGCGGCTACGGCTACGGCGGATGGCAACGACTGTTGCAGTGAACTCATATCAATGGGCGGCTGTTGTTGCTGTTGCTGTTGCGGGCCTCCAACTGGTCGGCCGCGTGCCCGGCCTCGGGATCTTCCGTGATCGGCCATCACTTATCAGAGATATCATATATAGGTTAAATTATAATAAATTGTCACCATGGTAAATTTTTAACAAGTTTATTTTTTTATTTTATTTAAAATTTACTAATTAACCATGATAATTTTTCTAATATCAACAACATATATGCTTACCTCAAAAAATTAGTAATGTTTTAAATAGTTGTCAATCACTTTATCACATCCAACAACAATAACAACAAGATTTCATATCAGTAGACAAAAACAGTTGTTTTTGTTTTTGGGTAAACTGTAAACAACAGACACAAAGAGTTTACCACTTCTGCCGCCGCAGTCTTTGGTGTTGTCGTCGCTGTGAACGTCATTGTTGTCGATCAACAACAACAACAATAAAAATAAGACATTAGATATGGAAACGGGTATTGGTTTGTATAACCGCATCGAAAAAAAGTCAGATACCCTAAAACCGCGGTTTGGTTTTTAAATTTATTTGTTTTATTTTTTGATTTCATTTTGTTTGTAGTTTTTAATTAATAAAAAAATACTTTTGCAAAAAAAAAGTTTGTCTTTAGTTTAGATACGAATAATACACAACAATAACAAAACGGTTCGGTTTTTTTTGTTAATTAATATGGGTTTCGGTTTGGATTTATATATGACTGCACACAACAGTAACAAAAACAAAATGATTTCACACAAAGTTTTCACATCTAATCAATAAAAAAAAACGTCTAATAATTAATACTATACTCTAAAGCATTGCATCAATAGATTGAGCGCCAAATGGCTGACAATAACGATAGCCTAAAGATGACGACGACTACTACCGCTGCTGACGACGACAACAATGCCATTGTTGAAGACGTGGCCGACAATGATGACGGCAACGATACCGAAACGGTCACAATGTTGGATGTACTACAAGAAGAGCAAGACTTGGAGGAGAATGCGTTTGCAGTGTTGGGCGGAAGCGATGACAAACATTGTACTTATCTGAAGGTTGTTATTGTCCACCGATTTGATTGTTGCCATCACTTCATTATCTTCTTATAATTCAATATCACTTGTTTGCCATTATTTTATATATGAAGGGTTACGTGAATCGACAGGCGCTGTACGCGTGCAAAACGTGCCAATTGGTGGCCACCAGCGATACTGACAGCGAGCCCCGTGCGGCCATATGTTTGGCCTGTAGTTATCAGTGTCACGATGGCCACGAACTGGTCGAGTTGTATACCAAACGCAACTATCGGTGCGATTGTGGTAACGAAAAGTTTGCCGAAAATCGGTGCAAATTGTATCCGAAAAGCGGACACAACGATCTGAATCGCTATAATCATAACTTTGACGGCTTGTATTGTGTTTGTAAGCGTCCGTATCCGGACAGCGACGACGATACCGATGACCAGATGATTCAGTGTGTGGTCTGCGAAGATTGGTATCACGGAAGGGTTGGTCACTCATTGTGTTTACAGTTTTTAAGTCTTATTTATTTAATACTTGTTTTTTTCTGATGATTTTGAACAGCATTTGGGAAACTTTGTTGATAATCAAGAGTTTGCTGAACTAATTTGTGGTCATTGTATGAATCAGTTGTCATTCCTCTGGTACTACAATAAGACATTTTCAACAGGTTTGTGATTACCCATAATCTACTAGTTTTTTTATATTACGGTAAATAAAATGACTTTTTTGCTATGATTTAGATGTGATCTTAGAAAAAGCCGAAACCAGTAAAGAGATTGACGTTACCACTGGTGGTGATAATAAACCAGACATTCAAACGAATGACAAACCAATAGATGAGTTACCAATTAGTCAGACGTCGTCATCTGTCGATAGCGGTATTGAAAGTTCATGCGATTCATTGGCCGATTTGTCGGCAAAACCCAATCAATGTCGGCTAAAAAAATTGATGAGTGATATGAAACCTAAATCAGCGCCAACTGAGTTGTCGCCGAACTACTGGCCAATGGATTGGCGCCGAAGTCTTTGCAAATGTCCAGAATGTTTAGATTTATACAAACGCAAGGATTGTCTGTTTTTGATCGATGAAAAAGATATGGTTCACTACTATGAGAATGTGGCCAAAGAGTCCAATACGAAAGTCAGTGACTATGACAAGGGATTGTCGGAGTTGGGCAAAATGAATCGGGTCCAACAGATTGAGATCATCAATGGTAAGGCATCTATTTTTTAGAGATCAAGCGCACCGTTAGCTTACAAATAGAGATTTATATCCAATTGATTTTTTGTTTTGGTTTTTTCCCTCTAAACTATAGGCTATAATGATTTGAAAAACGAATTAACCGATTATCTGAAGACATTTGCCACAGCTAAGAGAACTGTTACCGAGGAGGACATCAATGAATTCTTTCAGCAGTTTACTACACGACAAAAGCGACAAAAGGTGGATATGTCGTACTTTTGCAAATAAAACGACTTTCCTCATACACACATACACACCGGTATACTTACAGATACAAACACACACACCATATCACCCGTCGGTTTATAAAAATAATAAATATTTTTATTTTGTTTTCCAAAACTTACGGAAAGATCAAATTTTTAAAACAAACATAAAACACATACATTTAAAAACACTCACTAATGTTTATTATTATTATTTTTAAAGTTATAAAATAATATTTTTTTTCATGTTTACCTCAAATATATATAAATTTATTGAATCAGTTTAATATGTAGAAAAAAAACAATAAATGTTTAAATGGTTTTTTTTAATGTAACAAATAATTAAATTACGAAACAAACAAATATTTAAAATTATTTAAAAAAAATGATATCATTTAAGCCATAGTTTAAGCCTAAGAGCGTCGACACCATTAAGATAATAGCGAAACAATCGTTTGTCTCTAACGAATCCCAAGTTTTCATATAATTTGAGCGCCGATTTGTTGGTCACTTCGGTCTCCAATACGACCTACGATTTATTAGATATGGTATCAGAAAAAAATGATTGATGGATCAGATCTAGTGATATACACTACACTTTATACCTCATCGGCGTCGCCGGCAATCATAGCCTGAATAGCTTTGAGAACCAAATTGGAACCGATTCTTCGTTTCCGATAGTTTTCATCGACGGCCAACATAGCTATATAGCCTCTGCCGACCATTTTCTTGTGCATATCCAGCTTACAGACGATAGCGCCCACACATTTACTGTCATCCATGGCCTTCATATGGTAAAGACACACACAGATTGATTTGATCACATCCAGCAAAGAAAAAGGATATCTTAAACCAATCAATCAATTACAGGACTTACAAGAAAGCACAGCTGCGGCCAGTTATGGATAAAATAACGATACGTATAGATAGAGTACGGTTCAGACAAATCCTTTTGGATCAGACCCATGATATCAGGCATTTGTAGTTCACTTTCATAGCTAACCAAACATATAGAGTCGTCCATCAATAGTTTGGCCGATAGACGACTGGCCAATGAGTCAATAGAGTCGCCGTTTGTCATCTGGATATCACAGTCTTTATGTTGTTGTTGTTGTCCATCCATTGTTGTCATGTCGTTGTTGTTGTTATTGTTATGAATGTCATTCGTGGCCATCATTGTTGTTGTTGTCGACGATAATGTCATCAACAGCAGCAGCGATGGTGTGATGGTATTGAATCAAAAACCAAATCAACTATACATTTATCGACTAAATAATATCATCGACATTAATATCATCAATAAAATTATTATTATTATTATCTATACTTTACCTCAGAGATCAGGTTCAAAGAGAGAGATCTTCTCATTGATGATCAACAAAGAGTAGAGAGAAAGAAGAGATTATAACCATTTGAATGTCAATTGTGTTTACAACTGATGTGTGTTTATGTAATGCACTTTAACTGTAGCACTGTATAGGCAAACAAAACAAAAGGCGTAACTTTACTATTGATATGTTATACGAGTTAAGCCCTTTTTTATATATTAATAGTTTTTAGTTTCAATACAGTAGGATATCATGTGTTTTGCATTTTTGTATTATTTATGATATTTTTTTTGCTAAGCGATCGTCAATTCAAGTAATTTGATGTCTGTTTTCAATGGTTAGCAAAAAGTCTTAACAACTGGAAGAATAAGAAGAAGAAGATGTCTTATCCAAACAAAGAACAACGAACCAAATGTTATACGGCTAGAGATGACCTCTGGAAGTGTTTGGACGACAATGGAGATAACGCCGGCAGCGGCGCCGGTAAATGCAGTCAATTTAGGAAACTCTTTGAGACACAATGTCCGCCACAATGGGTTTGTTGTTATTGTCTTATATATGAAATTAACAATGATTTTCATCAACCGATTATCATCTCTCTCTCTCTCACTTCAGGTCACACACTTTGATCGCAAACGAGATTATCTTAAATATAAGGATAAGATAGAGAATGATGGCTACGAACCGATAGATGAAAAATCACAACAACAACGACAACAAAAATAAGAGATCAAATTAGGTGATCATCAAACACACTATCATCTTCACCATCTGGTCGATGCCATCGCTGTCCAAACTATTTGTGTAATAATTATATGATAATTAATGTCTGACTTTAAGTTTAGATTTTTTTCCTATAGTTTAGTATATAAAATAAATTTAGATTTAAAAAAAATAATATATAATAATATATATAATAAACTATTGATATTATTAGCTATAATTGATTTTTTTAAATTAATGATTAAATTTAATTTATCAAAAAAAAATTATAAAAAAAAACTCTTGAGATTTTTTTAAAAACAATTTTATTGTCGTCGTTGTTGTCGATCACCAGTTGGTGACACCACTTGTCTTCAGCACTGTATTAATACTGTAATCTGTGTGTTGTGTCGTCAGTGACAACACTTTGCAAAGTATACGTAAGTCTTCGTTAGGAAAAAATATAAAATCATTGAAACAATCAATCAATTGATAACTGGATTAATGACTAACAAAATAAAAGACAATTAAATTAAAATTTTTAAAAAACATATAATAATTATCAACTCATTTAATATATAATTAATTAATAATATATTATAATAAGTAATGTGAAACTTAATTAACTAAAAAAAATGTTATTTAACTTAAATTTATGAATTGAATTGATTTTTAATAATTTTAATTTTTGCATTGAATTGCATTAAACTATTAAATGTTGTTATAATGACTGTTAAATTAGGCGGAAATCTATTGTTAATAATAACTATATTAACAATACTATTGTGTTTTACAACAGTCATCGATGGCAAACAGTCTCGTCTGAATAGTAAAGATAGTGATCAACAACGACAACGACAAGAGGACAGAGGAAGCAAAACCAGTGATAATAATAATAATAATAATAATAATAATGATAATCAAAGACATACTGTCGACGACTCAGTCGTTATCGGCGGTAATGATGATAATCCTGAGGTGAAGACAGCGGACAACAGCGAAGAGGAGATAGTTGTCGACGAAGACATTGTCGGTGCCGACGATGACGAGTCTGTTGGTTACATCGGCCGGCGGAGAGGCGACGCCCGCGATGATGATGAAGAAGAAGTTGCGGATATTGATGCTAAACAAGATCTAGAAGAAGAAGTAGTAGTAGAAGAAAACGACAGACCTTTGACCGATAGGGAACGGTTGGCCATTCAGTTGTATGAGTCGGCACTGTCTTTGCTCAATACTTCCCGATACGATCGTAGCAAAGCCTACGATTTGATACGCGAATCGGCAAAATTGGACAACGAGTTGGCCATGGAATGGATGGCCAAACAACATCTGTTCGGCGATATCTTATCCATTGATCTAAGTCTGGCCAAAGACTACTTGACTCGGCTGTCGCTTCGAGGCAATGGCAACGCACAGCTGGTTTGACCACATATTTATTATTATCGTAATTAATATCTGATTACAATTATTAACGCAATTTTTTCATATCAATGACCAGTATTTAGGTTTGATGTACGCTACGGGTCTCGGAGTAACGCCCAGTCAGTCCAGAGCACTGGCGTATTACACGTTTGCCGCACTGTCTGGCAATACATTTGCCCGAATGGCACTGGCCTTCAGATACTGGTCAGGTATATCGGTAATGTCCAGTTGCGAATCGGCTCTGACCTACTATCAGAAAGTGGCCAAAACTGTTGAACAAGATGTTACGTTTTCTGGTGGAACAGTCATCCAAAGGGTCAGACTGTTGGATGAATTGGAAAATCCCGGTTCTTTCAGCGGTGTTCTCGACGACGATCTCATTCAATACTATCAATTTTTGGCCGATAAAGGCGACATTCAGGCACAGGTAGGTTTGGGTCAACTTCACTATCAGGGAGGCCGGGGTGTCGACCAGGATCACAGTCGGGCACTGAATTATTTTACTCAAGCGGCCGAAGCGGGAAATGCAAACGCCATGGCTTTTCTCGGAAAGGTATTTCTTATTTGTTAAAATTAATACACATTTTATTGTGTGTATGTGTTTAACTGACAACTTATTTTATCCGATAATTGTTAGATGCATTTGGAGGGCAGTCATGTAGTGCCGCAAAACAATGAGTCGGCATTCAAATACTTTGAAATGGCCGCCGAAAAGGGTAATCCAGTTGGCCAGAGCGGTCTCGGGCTTATGTATCTCCAAGGAAAGGGTGTCGAAAAAGATTATGTTAAAGCTTTCAAGTATTTTTCAAATGCTGCCAACCAGGGATGGGTTGATGGACAACTTCAGTTGGGACTAATGTATTTGAATGGTTACGGTGTCAGCAAAGATTACCGTACGGCTATCAAGTACTTTACAATGGCCTCGCAATCGGGACACGTATTGGGATTCTATAATTTGGCACAAATGCACGCCACGGGAACAGGTACACTCAGGTCGTGCAATACGGCTGTCGAACTGTTCAAAAGTGTTACCGAAAGAGGCCATTGGGGACAAACACTAATGCAGGCGCACACCGATTACAAAGATGGCCGAATCAGCCAATCGTTTGTCAAATACGCTCTGATGGCCGAACTTGGCTACGAAGTGGCCCAAAGTAATGCCGCATTTATTTTGGACCGAAACGAAATCAACGAACTGTTCGATAAATCCGAAACACATACCCGTGCGCTGATGTACTGGAGTCGTTCAGCTGCTCAGGGCTATTCGGTGGCCAGAGTCAAACTAGGAGATTATCATTACTACGGGTTCGGTACTCGTGTCGACTACGAAATGGCTGCCTCCCAGTATCGTATGGCCAGCGATTCCCAGCACAATGCCCAGGCGTTGTTCAATTTAGGTTATATGCATGAACTGGGTCTCGGACTCAAGCGTGACATACATTTGGCCAAAAGGTATTACGATTTGGCCGCCGAAACTAGTCTCGACGCTCAGGTACCAGTGGCGTTGGCCCGAATCAAACTGGGCATTGTCTACGGCTTGGAGTCGATGAATGACTACAATGTTGACGACCTTATTGCCAATGTTAGCATCAATAAGATGTTGGGTGAAGACTGGGATCTCTATTTGATGACAGTTTTGGCACTCATCTTAGGTTTTATTATTTATTACCGACGACTCCCTCCCAATCCCTAAGAGAGCCTTAATATAATACTTATTAATAATAATAATATTAATAATATTGTAATAATAGGTCTTATTTGTAAAAAAATTAGAAATTATATAAAAATCTTTTTTATATATATTTTATGTAAAGTTTCCTCTATTATGAAAACAAACAAAAAAAAGTTTATTTATAACAAAAAATTTGAAATAAATAAAAATTGCAAAAAACAACAAATTTTTTTTATTGAAAAAATATAAAATCTTTATTATTATATTAACATTTTTAATTAATTATTATACAGTATTTGGTTTGTTTGTTGATTGGTTGTAAAAACTAAATTCATTATTATTATTATTATTATCAATATTTTATAATAACTAATAGACTACTAAAATAAACAAAAAAACAAATAATAATAATAATAATACTGATTGTCTTGATTTTTAACCGACAATTATTGCTTACAATGACATGCATTCAAAGTCTATTAAAACTAATAATAGTTTTTTGTTTTGTTTTATAAACTAAACTACTATTAACTATATTATCACAAAATTACATTATCTCCTAAAATTGATTTTACTGTTTGTTGTAATTAATTAATAAATAGTATATATATATATATAGTTATTATTTAGTAATAATTAATTAATTAAACGATAAAATAAATCAACCCTTAAGAGGAAGACACTGATCATAATATTGTCCTAACGGTTCCCCATCTGAACCACAATTATTACTATTATTATTATTAACTTGAATTTCGTAAGCACTTTGAGCCCAATTTGTTGCCTCCTCTGGAAGTGATAGTAAATAATAGAAAAACAATAATATTAATAATAATGTAATTGACTCTTTAATAGCCACCACTAAGGGTGTCAATCAATTACCGTAAGCTCTTTGATATAATGGATACAACGATTGAAGCCATTCGTCGGACATTATCTGCTCATTGGTACTATTACTGCTGCTGGCGCTGGACTCGATGTCCAGTTTGTCGATAACATAGGACAGGAACAGTACATAACGGGCCGATCGCATCAATATGTTGGCCTACAAGGGAAGGGATATATTAAAATAAAGATAAGTCTTAATCACTCACACATTGGATCAGATTAGACAGATTAGTATAAGTCGATAGATACCTGAGTGTCCTGTTTGTCTTGTAGACCTAGTGTTTGACCTAACTGTTGGATCAGCTGAATGATTCTACTGTGGCGTTTGCTATTAACAAATGACAGAGAAAACAATTAAATTAATATCTTCAGCCAATACACACACACACATAACCAAACAAACAGATGAATCTTACCGTTCATTACGGCAATGCCTTTCTCTTCTCGCATCGATAGACTCGTTGGTCAACAGTGGAGCGGTCGGATGTTGGCCATACATATCAATAATATTGTCCCACAATGGATCCATAAGCGGCATATCGGGTATCAATGAAGTGATCAGCGACTTCAGGGCGGCAAAAGTCGATGACGAGGAATAGGCCATCGCTGCCGACGACGATAGCGACGATGAGGAAGTCGATGACGACGATGACCACTGGTCTTCACTGATTGTATCACTCATGGTTTGTGTGGCGGCAAATCAGATGGCAATCTCTTCAAACAATCAATCAAACAGATGATAAAAAGTCTTTTAAAAAAAATGTCTTCAAAAGTATGGTCTCAGATGTGAAGCCAACAGTCAGTGCTCTGTCTTTGAAGTCAACAGTCATTTAAATCATTGAAACAGAAAAATTCAAGCATTTGTGATGTCATTAGTAGTTAGAGATCTTTTAAATGGGCGTAACTCGAGTACTGTCAAGCACTGAGTGTTAGTGCCTTTTAAAGCGCGCGCATAAAAACAAACAAAAAAAACTTTTAGCGCTTTAAATGTTTGTTATTTTGTATTCAATTTTTTTTGTTGTATTTTTTGATACCTTTTTAAACATACATTTCATGTATTAATACAATAATAATGTTTTTGTTTTTCGTTATTATTATAACATATGAAATGTTTTTATTTAAATTAATATGTAATCCAAAAAAAAAAAATTAAATATATATAACTATTATATGAAATAATTATTTGCGATATCTATATAAAAAAATGCAAACTTTTTTTTTGGTTTCCGCTTTATTTTATGTAATACCGGTGTTTTATGTTGTTGTTTATGCAATGCTTGTACTACAGTGTGTGTGTGTGTATGTGTGTAAGTGTCCACACAGTATGCAGTAAACTAACTGATTTAAAGGGACAGCCTATTACAGTAGCTAACTGTGCTTTAATCACTGGCCAATCACACACACATTGATTGCTATAAACTTTATACAGTAGTAGTATAAAGTAATATCAATACAGTAAACCTCATTGTGATTTAATAAGCGTCTAAATTAGTGTCCAAACATTGTCACATGTTTTGCGTTACAAAACTTTTTTATTTTATTATTTTTTTTTTGAATGGCATTGAAGTGAATGTATTACTTATAAATTATAAACTTTTTTTTTATTTGGTGTTTAATTTTATAACAATGTTATCATAATTTTAATTAACAAATTAAATAAATAGTGTCTGTGTGTGAACTGATTTAATAGTGTGATATTATTTTTTTTAATTTTAAAGACATTTTGAGATCAATTAACAATGATTGAGTTAAACAAACCCGAACTAATACTTGTGGACATCGAGGGCACCACAACTGCCATTACATTTGTCAAAGACTTTTTGTTTCCGTACGTTAAGACACATATCAGCGACTATTTGGATGAAAACTGGTTTGTAATTTACATATTTTTTTGCTATAAATGATAGTTTGGGATCAGTTTTTAAGTGATTTTTTGTTTAATACCCGAGGAATGAAAATCATTTACGCGAAGACATCGATCTGTTGCGCAAACAGGCCGTCGAAGACGGCAAACAATCGACGACAACATCAGATGTCGTACCACTGATTGGCGATAACGACAACACTGATAGGGAAACACTTAAGCAGTCCATCGTTGACAATGTCTTGTGGCAGATGAATGCCGACAGAAAGACAACGGCTTTGAAACAATTTCAGGGAAACATTTGGCGATTTGGTTACCAATCGGGCGCTATTAAGGGACAGTATGTTATGATCCAAATCAATCAATTTCAGAGATATCTAATATAATGGATATTAATTGCTATCTTTAATTAGTGTCTACGAAGACGCGGCCAAAGCGATAACCAAATGGACACAAGAGTTGAACATAAAGTTAGCCATATATTCATCGGGAAGTGTTTTGGCACAGAAACTACTGTTTGGTTATTCAGTTTTTGGTGACTTAACTAAAGTAAATTAAATTATTATTAATTTTTTTTGTTGAAGAAAAAAATTTCTTTATTTTTATTTTATTTTTTAGTTTATAGACAACTATTTTGATACAACAATTGGTCTGAAACTCGAGTCAACCAGTTATACGAAAATTGCCGAAACATTGGATTTGATGCCAAATAATATAGTTTTTATTACAGACGCTGTCAAAGGTTTTTTTTGCAAATAATTTATTTAAAAAATCTTAAAATTAAGTTTTTTTTAATTACCAGTAATTTTAATGATATTTATTTATGTATTTTTTTTTAAATAGAGGCAATTGCCGCAAAAAATGCCGGTTTTAATACAGTTTTATCGATACGCGAAGGAACCGAACCGTTAAGCAATGATATTATCAATGAATTTAATACAATTACATCATTTGCGGACATTTTATTCAAATAAAAAAATTGTTATTATTTTTTAAAAAATAATTATTAAATTAATTTATTTTTGTAAAAAAAATATTATTGTAATAATCATTACCTTGATGATTATTACAATAATTACAATTAAAAAATGTTATTTTCAGTAGATTATTATGGAAAATGCTCTCTTTCTCTCCCTCTCTCCCTGTGTGTTGTGCACAGTCATCACATTATCCATAAGCGCAGAGAGAGAGAGAGAGAGGAGGAGGAGGGGAGAGGACGTCATAATACTAGTGTTTAGTAGAGAAATAGCAGTCAGTCCCTCCTCATCAAAGTGATGATACAAATGTTTATAATAAAAAAATATATATTCAAAACACGTTTTTCCAATTAAAGTGACGACTAGTCTTCTTGAGGGATAAGTCTTTTTTGTCACAAAGAAGTGTTTGACACAACCAACCAAACAAACAGAAACTTTTTTTTTGTATACAAAAAAAACCTAATAATAATAATGAATAATAAAACTTCTGGAGCGGCAACGCTTCCTCCATCCGTACCGATCAATAGTAGTTCATCAGCAACTGTATGGTCAACATTATCATCATCATCGACATCAACAACACCACAGTCGGTCATCTACAACACGAATGTCTTGGATAATCAATATCTGTGGACAACTATAGTTCCGTCGGTTATCATTGTCATAGCCTTGATATTTGCCGGTATTATTGGCTATTGTTTTCTACGGGCCGACCAACGCCGCAAACGGTCATCGGCCAGTATTTCGGTACGTCATCGTATGACAAGCGATGATTTTGATGGTCAAATTGAACGAAAAGCTTTCATTCAAAAGAAAGAAATGACTCCGTTGTAGATGAAAATGACAACAACAACAACAACAACAACAGCTGCCATCCATTCACATCAACCATATATCCACTCCTCTAGTATTACTACTACTACTACAACATTAGGTCTGTGTCCTCCTCCTCATCCTTCTCCTCCTACCTAAACAACTACTATGTCTTCATTGTATTGATGTAATAATTAAGACATTTATATGACTGACTGTAAATTCTGTGATATACCCAATAATTATTATAATAGTATAAAAATTATGATATATTTATGAATACAGTATTAATTTTTTTTTATTTTTTAATTATCAATTCCCCGGTAAAAGTATTATCAATAATAATTTTTTAAAAATTATGTCATAAAATAATCTATTGATTACTACTACTATAGTACTACAAACTACCGGGTGATTGAATGATAGATTGAATCTCTTTTTTTAAAACCATTAATCTCTTATTAAAATTGCATTTTTTGTTTGTTTGTTTAATTGTTTGCATACTTAAGGAATATTCACTATATATTGATATATATACAGTATTATTATTATTATAAATTATATATTCAATTGAATGACTTTATATATTTAAGTAATTTTTATTGCCATAAAATACAATATGCATTTTTTTTATTTATCATATAGGCTATAGTTATCGGTATATTTTAATTTATATAAATTTTAGTAATTTTTTTTGAATTCTAATAATACAAATTTATATTTAGACAACTATATGAAATTGTGTGTAATATAATTAATTTTTAATATACAATAATAAAAAAAATTTTACAATGTGTTTTAATTAGCTGAAAAAAACAATTTTTATATTATTTTTTGTTAAATCATGTTTTTAGCAATTAATTTAATAAACTAAAAAAGCGTATAAAATTTATTAAAATATTTGCCAATAGACTAATACATATGTTAATGATTGTCAACAACAACAAAATGTTAATGAAATTTATGAGGTTTTTAATTGTAATATATTAATATACAGTAATAGTTTGGCATTTTTTTTATATAACAATATTATTTTTAAAAATTTCAATCAATCACAAATGTTTTTTTTAAATAGTTTAAATTACCGGTAAATTAACAATTTTCTAATTATAATAATAAATTTAAAATTACAAAAAATTTCCATCAATTAAAATAAACTATTTTAGCGGATATCAAATGTTTTAAACTCCATGTCAGTGATGGCCATCTCGTTAGTGAACACACATCTATCGATACTACCGTATGGACTGCCCTCCGATAGTAGCCATTGCTTCCTAAATAAATTTATTTTTATAATAAAACATAATTAAAATCAAAAAAAAATACCGATTAATATACCCAAAAAAAACAAACAATACTTTAAAAAATTGATAATAATAATATAAGTAATTTATAAATCTATATATTTTTTTTTTTTTAAAAACACTTGTTTAAGCACACAATTTAATGTATGGATTATTATGATAATGTTTTTTCAAAAAATATTAAGTAATAGATTTTTTTTTAAAAAAGTCTAAAATATTATAAATGATATAAATGTATATAATATGTGTTTTTATCACAAATAGCGGTAATAAAAGTTAAAAATAAACTAAAACTAAAACCATATATAAGCCATATATAGAGTATAGGAAAGAAGAGAGAGAGAGAGAGAGAGAGAGAGAGAGAGAGAGAGAGAAAATAATACTGAAAATCGGTATAAACAATAAAAAAAAGTTATGATCTATCCATACATTTGGTGGACAATTGGTGTCAATCCTTGAACAGTACCGATAACTGTGCCGTCCCTATGGTTTTGAACCCAACCGACAACACCTAATTCCCGGGCCTTTTGTCGGGTAAACTATTAATTGGGCAATACATTAATAAACAATAACAAACCGGGTGTGTGACAAACATCGGACACCGATCGGACAAATTAGCTGTAGTACTGACCTTTCGGAAGAAGACACCTGTCATTTGGTCGGTCGCGGCGGACAAACCGCGGTAAAATCAATCGGCAAATATAAAAAATAGGACTAAATAAATGTTGGGACAGACATACCTTGAACTCGACCGTAGACTTTATAGTCAACCGATGATAGTCTAGTGGCCGACATTTGGCCACCGCTGGTGCCGATAGACAATAGGTTTGGCCACAGGACTAGTGTCAGTGTTATAACAATAATAATCGCTATTAATATCATAAACAATACATTCATACACTTTAAACGTTTGATTTTGTCAAACATGATTTTACGTTAACTGACTGACGATGAATCGATACTATTTATTATTAAACGCTATTCATGCTTACTGTTCACAAATAAAAAATACTAGTTTTATATGTTTGAAATAGTCATAAATTATCGGTCAGTTAGTTAAATTGTTATTTCAAACAACAACAACAACAACAAAAATGATTGTATGGATACAAACAGGTTATGCAATGCCTATCAAGTTGTCAGTCAATAATAATTATTGGGTTAAACCATAGGTTTTAAGTGTGTTTATAGTATAAAGTTTATACACTGTGTTGTAGTGTTGGCAGTGATTATACAAACAAATCAATTAAATTAAAAAAAAAACAATTTTTTAATTTTATGAAAATGTGGTTAAAATTTTTTACTACAAAACACATGTTAATGATGTGGTTATGATATATGAAATGAAAAACAAGATAATTATTATTAGTATTTATAATAATTTATAAGTTTTAATGTCTAATTTGTGGCGAATCACCAAATATGCGACAATTGCCGCATTGGGCGGCTCTACAGTCCATGTCCTCAACCAAAACGATTGGTATACGATAACTACCGACGGATCGGATCTTTTTTTTAATGATCTTTTATATACCCGTCAATTGGTCTCATAATGATTACTAAAATGTTTTTTTTTAAATATTTTACCGCCCCTGACTCAAACACAGGGATGTTCAAAATATAGGAGCCGTACGTTTCGGTCGGGCGGCACTTACCGTTGGCCGGATTGCCGTCGACTACAAGATGTCCGTCTCGGGTCGCCATAACGATGGTTCACCAGAATCGCTGGCCGTTTGGTCGGAAACACATAAGCGAGCGGCCAATCGTCTACTATGGTTGTGCTGTCAAAACGGCGGCGTTTTCATTAAAGTTGGCCAACATATCGGTGCACTCGAGTATCTCGTGCCTCACGAGTACGTATCGACACTGAAAGTATTGCACAGCAGAGCTCCCCGTTCGTCCATCGATGACATCAAACGAGTAAATTAACCACAAAAATATAAAAAAAAACAATTACCGGTTTAGTTGGAAAGTAATTTTTTAAACTAATAATTAGGTGATTCACGCGGACACTGGCCAGACAACTGATGAATTATTTGCCGAATTTGATGAAGAACCTATTGGTACGGCATCGCTGGCACAGGTACATAAAGCCAGACTACACGACGGTAGGCTAGTAGCTGTCAAAGTACAACATCCGCGTGTCAAACAACACAGTTATATCGATATGACAACTATGGATATTCTGGTCAAACTAGTGGACAAAATATTTCCCGAATTTTCCTTCCAGTGGTTGGCCGAAGAAACCCGTCGTAATTTGCCACTCGAATTGGATTTTATTAATGAGGGCCGAAATGCCGAACGTATTGCCCGAACTTTTGCTCAGTGTTCGTGGCTTAAGGTGCCGGCCATCGATTGGACGATTTCATCGAAACGATTGTTGACTATGGAATACTTGGACGGCTGCGAAGTGACCAACAAAAAGTATATGATTGACAACGGTATCGACTGTCGACAAGTGTCGCATCGATTGGGTCTTATGTATAGTCAAATGATTTTCATCGAAGGCTATGTCCACTGCGATCCACATCCCGGCAACATATTGGTCAACAAACTAAAGGACGGAAGTCCGCAGATTGTTCTACTCGATCACGGATTATATACAGTAATACAGTCTTTCATGTCTTTAAATTTTCATTGTTTTTTGATTATAATATTGTGTTTTGTTTTTCGTACAGCAATTGACCGAAAAGTTTAGACACGAATACTCTCGTATGTGGTTAGCAGTCATTAACAGCGATGTCAACGAAATGAAGGTCTGGGGCGAAGCACTGGGTGTCGGCAAACTGTTTCCCCTATTGGCCTGTATTATGACTGCCAAACCCTGGAATGTTATCCAAAGAGGTCTCGACAAGACTGTCGATAAAGAGACACAAAAGAAAGAGGTATTGTTGTAGTTGTGGTAAATGTTTTATTATTATTAATTCTCACTTTTTGTTTGTTTGTTTGTTGTTTTTATTACCCGATAGTCACGAGAACTACGTGAATACGCGTCACAATATATAAGCCAAATATCGGAACTGTTGTCTAAAGTCGACCGACAGATATTGCTTGTGTTCAAAACAAACGATTTGTTGCGATCTATAGACTATGCACTGGGAACTGGTGGCGAACGCCGATCACTGTTAACAATGTCCCGGTGCTGTGTTCGGGCTGTCTATGATCAACAATATCGTCAATCTCATCACTGGTGGCAACAATTGTCGCTAATTCTTAGATTTCATTGGATCGAAACCAAACTTTCCTGTTATTCATTATATTTATGGCTAACAGTTCTCATATGGGGTCAACAATACCAATGATTTAACTTATTATGTTTTTTTTGTGTCAAATCTATTATTGATATATCATATACAGTATATATATATATATATTTAATAATAATAGTTTATACGGTTGATATTTTTTAGTATATATATATATATGTAATTATTGGAAAAAATTAGTTTTTAAAATATAAATATATCGGTATATTAAACGATTCAATTTTTTTGGTCCATTATTTTTTTTTACAAAAAACTGGACATTGAGTTTGAATATTATGCCAAACTTACGGTACTTATTGTTAATGATTTTATCCATACATTAAATAATTGTTGTTTTTAATCACAAAGTTTTGTTTTTTGTTTGTTTGTTTGGTTTGCAATTATTATTTATAATTTTATTAATTAAATGTTTATTATAAATTAAACTTATTTATAAAGTTATTAGTGATTTTTATAGTTTTAATTTTTTCAAAAACTATAGTTTATTATTTAAATTTCTAATAAATAAAAATTGTATTTTTTTTAATAAACTAAAATAAAACAAAAATCTAAATAGTTTTTATTATCTATGAGTTGAATCATTTAAATTTCTAACTATAATATATATATACATTATATTCATTTATGTAAATTTAATATTATTTTTAAAAAACTATTTTTCAATGATTCAAACTTTTTATTTTTTTTTTATTAACAAATGTATTACTTTATATTTAAACATAAAAATTAGTAATGTTTTCCTAGTATTAACTATAAGTATAAGTATTGTATTTGTAAAAGTATTTTGCAATTAAAATACATTGCAATGTCTGAAAGCAATTTCATCACAACTTATTTATAATATTAAATATGATGAAAGACAGTAATTCGCAAAAAGGGCTTAACTTGTTTGAATAAACATTACTAAACAATCAGTTATATACTCAAGACGATCAATTGTACCTATTTAACAATATAACGCTTATAAGCTGTTAATATTAAATAGGCCTACTATTGACCACCACTACCAGACATACAGTTACTATTATTACAATTGAAATAATTTAATAATAGTTTACGCCATTTAAGCAAAATTTTTTTAATAAACGTTAATAAAAATTAGGAGTCATATTGTTTATTACAGTTTAAAGTAATAATAATAATAATAATAATAATAATAATTGAAAACAAAATAAAAAAAGTTATCTTTTTTGTCGTTAATTTTAAGGTAACCATTGATTAATTAATTGATTCATCCATTCAATTGGATCCGATTGTCAAACATTTTACTTTTTCGGCGGCGATAACACAACAGCTATGAGCCAATCGACTGAAAAATCATTTTCGTTGACCAGTTCGCAGACCAGTACTGATAGCGGTTACCGATTGTCTACTCAAGAGTTGCTGACAGTATCCGAAGTTCGGTCACAGGAGGCCAGCAGTGCCAGCGATTTCATATTGAATCTGACCAGCAGTCAGATAAGCATATCGGGCGACAATACAATCATCGCTACCGTCTCTCCCGCCGTCGTCAACGATGACAGTAATTACCACAACACAAACAGCGTAGACGACATCTACGATGATGACGATGACGACGACAATACCACCAATAGTCACGTTAACACCGACGAGGGATACAATGGTAATGAACCGGCGATGATGATGATGATGACAATCGGTTGATCCGAATATCAAACCGATTAGACTATTGAACCGCATTTTTTTATTGATCATTAATTAATTTCTTTTATATCTTAATGTCTTAAATACATTGTTGTTGTTTAGGTGACGACTGTACGCTTGTTATGGTTGAGAAACGTAAAAGAGGTCGCAAACCGAAGAACCGGACAGCGGAAGAATTGGAAAAACATTTGCGCGACAAGAAAGAGAAGAATCGATTGGCTGCCCGACGATTGCGACAACGAAAGTGTACGGAATCGCAAAAGTACGACAAAGAGGTTAAAGAATACGAGAGGAAGATTGAGGTCAGGAAAAAGTTTGCCAAACATCTGGAAGGATGTGTTGAACAGTTGAGGAATCGTATTAAAGGTCTGACGCGACAACATAATGATAATAACAATAATAATGATAATAATAATATTGTTAACAACAATAACAATATTATGACGAC
The DNA here is from genome assembly GCF_028296485.1 of Oppia nitens. Lineage (NCBI taxonomy): Eukaryota > Metazoa > Arthropoda > Arachnida > Sarcoptiformes > Oppiidae > Oppia > Oppia nitens. The sequence continues at coordinate 1,276,750 of NW_026533199.1, forward strand.
CACTACCACCACTACTACCACAACCATCAATACCTTTAATAATAACAATAACACCAACAACATCATCAATATCAGCAACAACAACAACAACAACATCATCAACCATACCACCAATACTATCACTATCAACAATAAACCACACATTCTGTACGTCATCGGCGGTTCCGGCAATAGTAATCAACAACAACAACAACAGCTACAACTACAACCACATCAAAGAGTAGGCACTCAGTTAACAAATATTAAACAATCGCCGGTAATAATTAAATTAGAAAAATCAATGTTCAAATATACAAATTAGTTATAATAATAATAATAATAATATTAATTAATTATTATTATTATGAAATTTATATATAATATTTTTAAATAGATTAGTGTAAAATAATTGTGACCAATGATTGTATATGTCGTACAACAACAACAACAACAACTATAAATACAACAACAAATTTATTGGTAATAATAATAATGTTTGTCTCACTTTATTTGTAATAATAATAATAATAATATCTATACCATAGTAGTAGTGTAAGTGTAGTGTCCAAAAAGTTAATGCAATTATTTATTAAATACCGTAATTATTTTTTTTTATTATAAATAATTTAACCAATTTATTATTATATTTCGCAATTATTATTTAACAAATAATATACCGGTAGATATAAGTTAGTGTTTTTTATGTGTTTGTTTGTTTGATTGATTTGGTGTGTAATTTAATGTATTTTTTATAATTATTTACTTATTTAATTAAGTACAAAACAACAACAACAACAAAATTTTTTAATTATTAAATTATTATTAGTTTGTTTTTCTATATTTGTATACCTTGGGGGAATACCCCTCAAGGACGGGTAGTAATATAGTATAGTTTTTACACTATCTAAATATAATGTGCGACCAGTATTACTATTTGTAACCGATTTTTTTTCTGTATACCGACCGACGCTTTAGTAATAATATGTAATCATACTATTAATTATAATTATTATTATTTTTTTGGATAAATCTTATATATTATTATTATTATTTAAAAAAATTAAATAAATAATTACCAAATTATTGATATATATATATATATTTGATCACCATAATAATTGATTTTTATTCTTGATAACTACAATAATTGACTATTGAATAAATTGTTAATAATAAAATAAAATTAGAAACTTTTAAAATAAGCTGGCTACTTTATTTATTATTTTTTAAAAAAAGTAATTTACTATAATGGGTTTCAATCAAACAAATTTAATCTGGGTAAGTTTTTAATATATTTTTTTGGGGGGGAAGGGTACTGGACGGGTAATAATTTATTTGTGGTAATAAATACAACTACAACAATACAATATATCATATTATGTTTTTAGTAAATTGATTATAATTATAAAATTACAATTTTTACTAATCCATCAAAATTATCAATGTATAGTTCAAAAAAAAAAAAAAAAAATTAAAAAACCAATATTTGATACTGTATTACAAAATAGATTTCTAATTATATTTTTAATATACCATTTAATGTATATATTTTGATTGAGTAGTATTACTTAAAAGTTAAAATTAACCTAGTCTAATGTTTTAAACTTTGTTGTTGTTTTGTTTAAAAAAATATTGCATTATTTTTAAATCAGTATAAATTCAAAAAAAAAAGATAATAATTTATATAAATATAATGAAACTAATATACTTGTAATACTTTAAAGTTTAGTTGTCTAAACATTTATTAACTTATACTGTAGTATAGTATATCGTATACCGATATATAAATAAATAAATTAATACAAACATATCAAATGTCTAATCCAAACACAACTAATAAATAAATCTTTAAATAATAATTTTTAGTTTATATAAGTTAACAAGTTTTATATTAGTTTGATATTTAGTTTTTTTAATTGGTATTTATGTATGACTAATATAAATGCAATAATTGTAATAATTGACCAAAAAATATCTATAATTATATATATATGTATATATGAAGTATATTGTTTGTGTTTAAATTAAGTCCAATTAATTGATTAATTAATTATAATTATTACATTAAATTATAGGATATATTACCAGTAGATTATATTTATATAGAAAAAATCAAATAAACAAATTAATTATCACAAAATATATTTATTATTATTATTATTATTAAAAATATACAAAATCACTGATTTATTTATAAAAAATTATTATATATATATTTATATAATATAATATAAGTGTACAATTTTTTTAGGCATAACAATGAAAAATATAAAAAATTATATATATATATATATATATATCGATATTATGCAATAACAATATAAGTTTATAATTAATGTTAATTATTACTTTTTTTAAAGCAAATTTGCAACAAAATTACATTTTTTTTTATCATTAATATAGTATTTAATTAATAGGATGTGTGTATGTGTTTTGTGATTGCAATCAAATTTTTAACAAACAAACAAAAATTAAATCAATAAATAATTAATTTATTGATAACTTTGAGGAATGACTAACTTCTTAGGATTACTTTGTTTGCGTTTTTTCGATGAAGATGTTGTCATTAATAACAATTGATGATTAGTTAGTGCATAATAATAATCATTATTATTATTATTATTGATATTATTATTGATATTAATATTATTGCTGCTGTCGATTAAAGAGTGGTAATTATTATCACTTGTCATAGTAGTTGTCATCAACGGTGATGACAATTCAGATTTAATGTTTATATGTTTATCATTATTATGATTAATAAACATATTTTGATTGTAATAAATATGTTGTTCACTACTGAATGGCTGAACAGTTGTTGTTGTATCGCCTGTACTGCTGATGGCGTTGTTGTTGTTGGTGGTTGTAATGGTAGGAACAGATGCGATAATAGCATTCATAGCGTTGTTATTGCTGTTGTTGTTGTTGGCGGTGGCAGTCCTTTTACGATGTGTAATAAAATCGCGCCGCATATGAATGGGCCGATTCTTGTGGTGCAACTTATAGTATAGGCCGCAGGCATTGCAAACAGTCTGGCCGGACGGCGAACGGCGCCATTCGCTCGATTTGGTTACACCACAATTACTGCAGCTGATCTCACGGCTCTTCTGTGCGATAAAAAGATAATAAAAGATAGTCATTCAAAGATCAAATCAAGTGATAATCAGATGATATTCAACACAAACAAACCTTTTTAAGACTAATCTTATCCATGTCATTTACCACAGAATTTGACTTTATTTCCGATTCACTTCCGATTAATGATGACTTTAACAACAATTGATGATTATTATCGTTATTACTATTATTACTATTATTATTATCATTATTATTACTATCATTAGATGCAATACCACATTCATTGCATAAATAGTGACCAAAATGGACACCAAATTGTGTGACAACATTGGCACCGCATTTGGCGCACTGGCGAAAACAATCGGTGATAGCACTTATGGTATTTGTATTACAGGTATTAAAATCTTTATTATTATGCATACTATCGTAAAGTGATAGTATCTGCTGTACAGGTGATGGTTTAATATCGTATTGATCAACACTACCGCCACCACCAGTAGCAGCAGTCATCATTGATGCTAATGACTGTCGTTGTTGTTGTTGTCGATTAGCTGATCCATTCTAATATATATATATTTGGAACAGACAAACAAATAAGATAAGAACAATCGGATTAAATCAAATCAAAACAAACCGATCGTTTCAAATCAATTGGTTTTTCGTCATCAGTTGTCGATTCAATATATGATGATATGTTGGTCCTATCATTGATGGCTAACTTGTTGTGGTTGTTGCTAAAGGCCGCCAGTTTTGTTGTGTGTTTTGTTTTCTTCAGTTGTTTGATATTATTATTATTATTAGTGTAGTAATCGAAATCATTTTTACCGCCAATCAAATTCAGTGGACTATCATCGGGGCTATTATGTTGTAGTGGTGACGGTGGCGGATGATCGGTGTTGTTGTTGGTGTCGTGCAAAAATCGGCCACAATTATTGGTAGTCGGATTGAGCTTTGAATACCGATTGCGCGGATAGACAACATCTTTACGCATTTCGATTGGTCGCTGTTTACCGTACAGCTTATAGTACAGTCCGCAGGCATTGCAGGCCACCTGTTTGTTGGCCGTCCTGCGCCACATCGATGAGGTTAGTGTACCGCAGTTTGAACACTGTTTCGGTGCCGAACACTATATGAAGGAAAAGAAAAGCAAAACAAAAACCCCGATTATTAGACACTAATTAAATTGCATATAAAAAATCTCATACATTCTTCTTGCGGGTCACCACCAGATCGGCCGGTGGTCTGTCCTCTCCATTGTACTTCTTGTAGAGACCGCACGCATTGCACAGATAATGTCCGCTGCCGTTAGTACGCCATTGGCTTGTCTTTTGTGTGGAACAGTTGACACACTCTCTCATAATCGATTGATCAGCCGGTGTTGTTGTCGGACACCAGTTATTATTGGTGTTGTTGTTGTTCAACATTATCATCATCTCTTCTGATACCATCGATTGGCAATACTGTGACGACGACTCGTCATCATCATCGTCGTCGTCATCATCTAATTCTTCATCGTCTTCATCGGCTGCCAGTACTGACGCCGCCGTCGCCACAACTGACGTATTATTATTAACCGATCGCTGAAACAGTCGTCGCCGTTGTTTGGTATTAGCGACGACCGCATTATCTGTAGAGTCGTTGCTATTATCTCCATAATAGTGATGATCTTCGACAACACCACCAGTTGTAGGAGTAGTGGTAATGATATCGTTGTTGTCATTATTATTATTATTATTATTATCGTCTTTATTGACGACAATATCATTAAAATCTTCAGCCATTTTCTCTTATATTTCAATCTCTTTTTTCTTCGCAAACAACAAACTAATTAATAAATAGTTTTAATATTATAATCAAGAGATTGTTTTAGTCTTATCTTTGAGATAATAGTCCATCACTTGAAATGACATTATCTCTGAAAAACTATAACTTTATATAAAATTTTTTTTTTTGGGGTCTTATCTATAGATAAAAAGCCATTAAATTATATGGTTTTTATTATAACTTATAATAAGTAATAAGTTTTATATATATCTATATTAAAATGACTGTTAAATTTAATATATTATTATTATTATTTTAATTATTTTAGTTAGTTATTTAGTATCACATTATTATAGCACATATATATTATATATCATAGATTACAAAATACAATTTTTAATTAATTAAATAATATATATTATATATTATATAAAAATTTATATAACACTCATAATATAGTAAAGCCATTATAAAAAAAATTTATATATGATATATGAAAAAATGTATATTTTTTTATTAATTAGCGTTTAATTCAATTCAATTAATTATATATAAAAAAAAATAAGTAAGCAATCGTTTATATTATTATTATTATTATATAAAAACTGGTAATAAAAATAAAACACATGTGTTTTATATATATATATATAAACTATACATACATTTAATTATTAATATTATTATTATTATTTATCTCATATTATTAATTATTAATTAATTGATACTAATTGATGATGATTTCTTGTTACTGATGAAAATTAATTATTATTATCTTATTATTATTTAATTAACTAAAATCAATCATTTTTAGTAAATAATAATTAATATATTTGACAGTTGTTTTTAAAACTATATATATATATATATTAAACATATTTATACGGTATAAAAAAATAACCCTACTAACTACCAAATTACTAATAAAAATTATAATGTATTATAAAAATGTATTTTTGGACAATAATAAAAACATTGTTATGTTTACACTGGTTTGTAATGTATGTATGTATGTATGTATGTGTGTGTGTATGCGCTTAGGTAGTAAAAACTACTGTTTCCTAGATTTAGGGTATCTCTCTCACTCTCTATGTGTATGTACAGTATGTATGTATGTGTGTAATGCTTATATTACACACACACAGAGAGAGTCTGTATATTAACTGCATATACGGTATACCTGTATTTAAAAATATACCAGTGCTTAGGTATTACAGTATATCTCAATATTGTTTTTAAAAAAATACATTTGCCATTTGATACACACATACACAGTGTATTACACACACACATAACCCTAAATAATAAATGCAAAGTAATTATTACTATCTCTTAATATAATCAAGTTTTAAAAAAAATAAAAAATAATAAATAAATAATGAACCATGATAATTTTTTGAATATAATGTAAAAATACTCAGTCATTTTATCAATAAAATATATAGCTATATATAAAACAATTATAGCAATTTGATAGTTTTAATATTAAGTTTTTTTTTTAAAAAAAAGTTATAAAAGTATTGAGTAAAAAAAAAGTTTGATATTAATTATTTTCCATACATTTATTTAAACTAATTAGTTATTTATTTATATATTTTGAATAAAAATTATGCATTGAATATGTGATTGACATTGAAAACAATTTTTTGTGTTTTAAATATACATTTACTGTACATAAACTATATAATCATCTAATTTAACTATTAATTTTTGTTTTTTTGGTTAATACTGTACTGTATAATATCATAATAACTATATTAGCATTAATAATGATAATAAGCATGGTAATAAATAGTTGACAGCATTAATCAGCTATACTGTAACTATTTCTTATACTAATCAGATTACTATTAATACAGTAATACTGTTTAAATACTATTTTATATTTTGCATAATACTATGTATGAGTGTATTGTGATTGTGTGTAGTACTCCTCTAGTGTCTCAATCTATTGACTTAATTGAGTCAATACTATACACACATACAGTACACACACACACACATCACTCATACAGACAACACAATTGAATGCAATGTTTGAATGAATGAATGATTGAATCAATTGATGGGTTGAATGAAATGAATTATTTTTATTTATTGAAAACATTTAATTAATTAATTAATTATTAAATACAGTATTTATAAATGATTTAATGATTTTAAATAAATAGAAAAACATTGATTTAGTTATTGTTTTCAAATAAATTGATTTAACAAACATTTCAAAAAAAAAAATTCAAACATAAAATTCAAACAAATTTTTTTTGTTGGTTTGTATTTATTAATTGTTAATAACATAAATAATGATTAAATTATTGTGTGTTTTATTATTATTAATAATAATATGATTGTTGTTATCAACAAATGTCTTGAAGAAGATGATCAACAATTGATCCATTCATTAGGACCAACAAATGATTACATAATATCCTTAATATAACTACAACAACAACAACACGAAATGTCCAGCAAATTGATTGACAACAACATCAACAACATGTGTGACATTTGCAATGATATGATTGATTTGATGACCAAACGTGAGTATCAATTATTATTGGTGTCATTATCACCCAATTTTGATCCAAATCTATACCATTAATTTGAATAGATGACAATAACAGCAAGACATTGATGATGATGACGACGACGACGAGCGGCGACAACAACAACGGCAATACCAATAACAACACCAATACGAGCACCACTGCCATCAACACCATTGCCGCCGTCGCCGCCAACAATAACAACAACAACAATAGTGGTCTTAATAATAATAATAATAAAAGACACGGCGTGATAGGAAAGCCAGAGCTTAATCTTGTCATCAATTATGTCAACTCTTGGAGCCAAAGGTATTGCAGCCATTGATGACCTGTGATCTACTGGTGATCTGTTATTTACCATTTGTTTTCTTTTCCATACAGACATTGTATCTGTTGCTATAAAGATCAACGAAATTACAGTCGCTTCAACCAATTGGTTCAGTCGATCATCGAGACGACCATCAATCTCCTAAAAGTGATATCACTGACGCTGGACACCGATGATGATAACGACTACATAAGCAACGAAGAACATAGTAAACTGATGGCCGCTCATAACTTTGATGAATGGTCCAGCGATGACAGGGAACGACTACTTCATTTAGCCTCAAAGGCATTTCACGTGACATTTCCCTTATATATGGCTCAGAAGCATACTGTCAACTCCCGAGGCGACGATCCGACCACTAAAGAACTGCAATCGTTGAGCGCCTACTGTGAACTATCCGAACTGGATCTGCCATTGTATTTGATCCGCAATATTGTCTACTTTTGCGACGCTGGCGGTGTCGATCTGTTTGTCGAATGTTTTGCCAAAGGAAAGCCAAATCTTGGTCTACCACTATCGTTGGCCCACGCAATGATTGTCGTAATGGCCAATCTTAAGCCATGGATCAACTCGAATGTCATCCAACAGAAGCTAGTCTCGCTCCGTACTTATGTTATCGAATATCTGTGCAAAGTATCGGATAAAGAACTCCGAATTATCAACAATAGGACAATGTTTGAGTTTATTTGGTCGGTAGTCAAAGAGCACATTGATCTCCGTAATGGTACCATAGATCGGGAGGGATTGAATTTGGCCTTAAAATATTTTACATCATCAACACTGACAATGCGATTGACGGGAATCACTCAAATCAATAACTATATTAGTATTTATTCGGAACTCTGTCAGGCAGACTCTAATGGTAAGAAAGTTGATCCGATATAAAGTTTCTGATAATATATTAATGTTTTTTTTGTTTGTATTTCTTGTGATACCATTAGGTTTGGTCAATGCCAATACCGATTCCCTACTGGACGAGTTGGCCAATTGGATTAAAGATAATAAGATTATCGAACATATATTTGGTCCCAATTCGCACGTAGAGGTCATCAAACAGAGTCACGTTATTCTGAATTTTATTGCCACCCAAATCACTGTCCAACATATCGACGTAATTTGGTCGGCGTCGCAGATGAAACACTGCGGCCGTCAAGTACTGGACATACTGTTACCATTGATTAAGAATCTGAAACTGAAGCCAGTTTTGCACATGTATTGGTTGTTAAGAAATATGGAACCGAAAGAACATACGGAACAGACGCTGCTTTTGGCTTCGCAACTATTGAAATACATATGGAGTCAGAGTAATACGTCCAGCGGTGATATGATCAACGCCTATGGCCAGCAATCGTCGTCATCTATACAGTCGGTGAAGATGCTCGAAGATTTGACACTAGTGCGCAGTCCTATCTTTACAATGTTGCCCGGTTCTAATCAAAAGAATCGGCGACACTCGACAGGAGCCGATTCCAGTTCATCGAGTGGTTCGGTAGATAATAGCGATGACGATGAAGACGACGACGATTACGAAGTAGATTGTTCGCAGGGAGGAGTACCAGTCCGGACATTGTTTCGCCAGAAGCCGAAACGATTGTGCAATTCGAGTACTAGCGGTGCTTCGAATGACGACAAGAATAGCGCCAATAATATTGGCAGTGGTGGTGGTGGTAGTACTCGTCGTGGCGGAGGCGGCAATGGCGGCAAACCCGACAACAATAGTAACAGCGATGACAGTTCTGATGGTACATCCGAATCGGAGGACGAAGAATTGATTATACCGCAGATGAGCGATGAAAATGTTTCCACACCTGGCGTACGTCTTCATCAGGCATTGGTCGGCAATTATAGTAATTCTTCATCGAGTGATTTGGTGCCAATGGCCGTACGCGATGTTGTCGCTGCCATTCATAAAGATAATAGCGAACAGATGCCTAAAGAGCCCGACCTATCCAAGAATACATCTTTTATAAGTATGTTTATCGATATTACCGTTAATTAAAAAGACTAATTTGCAAATCTTTCTATAGACTTGAGGTTTTCCGATCGGATCCCATTCAAGTTAACAAGTGACCAGCAGCAGCAACAGCAGCAGTCATCTTCGGCGACGTCGGATTCAACAACCCAACCAAAGTCATCGATGGAAGTCATCAAAGATGTTTCGGCCCTAACAGCCAAAGCCAGTGGTAGTATTTCCGATGATTTAGTATTAGTCGATTCGGATATACAGACACCACCGGATGTTATGGAAAAATTAGTTAAACTAACCGAAGGTTTGAACAGCAAAAACAACGACGAAGACATGAGTGATAATAATTCCCGAGCCAGCAGTCGATTAAGTGGTTTAAGTGATAAAAATATGGCCGATTTTGAAGGCGAAGAACTTGATAGTGATGTGACCAAACTGGATGTTACGGACAACGAATGTTCTGATAATTATTTTGGCGGCGAACGCGACGACCAACGAAACAGCAGCGGCGGCGGCGGTAGTAAATGTCCATCATCTTCGGCATCACATAAATTGGCGTCAATAGCCCAGCAGATTGTCCAACAAGAGAGCCAATTGATGTACAATAAGATCAATACCAATAGTAGTGATAATATCGGCGAAACCACCATCACAGCCGACGACAACAACATCGACGATGTCGTCGAAGATCAGGAACTGATGGATTTGTCGTTTGAAAATGTTTGCAAACCCGGCCGTACATTGCTCTGGGATCTGCTTCAGGACGATCTAATTCAACAGTTGGCCGACGGTCTAGCGCATGAAACCGAAAAAATTTTCTGGAATACTGTCTGCTGGTCCAGTGATCGCCGAATTCGGATGAAGTTTATCGAAGGCTGTTTAGACAATTTGGCCAAAAACTATTCGGTTAATACATCGTTACGATTGTTACCGAAATTTTTGCTATCATTCCAGCAGTTTCGGGGCGGAATGGACACCCATCGTATCGTACTCTGGGCCGATAAAGAGCGAAATATGTTAAAATACTTTTTCAATAATCTGTGTATATATTGTAAATTAAGACAAGAGAAACAACAACAACAACTGATGACAACTACATCGTCATCGACGACAACAACAACGACATCGACAACTAGTTTAGAATTGTCGTCAGCAAACAAATCGTCGGATTTAAATAATTTAGACATATATTCACATTTGGATGAAATTCAGACGCGCCTTAATTTTCTAAGTTTTGTCTTTTCGAGTGCCGGTTCGCCCGATAGTTTTCGGCTAAGTCAAGAACAAATCGATACACTGTGGTCAACATTGGCCAGCGATGCCGAATCGGCTGACGAATTATTCAATTGGCTATTGAGTAAGTTATTGTTGTTGTCTTTTATTTTAATTAGTTTCAGATTAAACCCCCCATAACCTTAACACTTTCTCCTGTCTACTACGCACAGGTCAAGTACGTTCCCGTGAGAATCACGGTCTCGGCATTGATATGATGCATCATATCTTAATCGAAAAGTTGCCGCAACTATCGCCCGAACACTTCTCAATGATGGCACTGGAATTGTTGCAAACATTGTCCGCTTGTCTTCTATCTCAAGCCAATTGTAAGACCAGCGAAACAATTGACTCGACAGCCATCAAACAGTTGTGGGACATTGCGCTGAGATGTTGCAACACTGATGTCTCGATGACTGCCATCCGTCATCTGAACAGCTATTATATTAATCTTCAGCCGCCGAATACCAATCTTATCAAAGAAGAAGAATTTATCAACAAATGTATGGAATATTTGCAAACAGCGTCTAAACATCTCGAAGCTGATGAAGACAAAAGTTTGACAATAATACAGCGGACAGTCATTCTGATTAAGACTCATTTGGAGGGCTTCCGCAGTCGTTATGCCTACAACTTTCGGCGCTGGCAACTGAATGGAGATTCGGATTTGTTGAGCCATAAGACTCGTGAACGAACCGGTTCTCTATTGCGTATCAGTTGTCAGCCGGCATCGCTGCCCGACCGTACCATCATTGAGATGCAAAGTACCGATTATGTCGGTGAACTGCGAGCAGAAATTCAACAATGGTGGGAATCGTTGATCAACAAATACGAAGATGTTATTGAAAAACGGTCAACATTTTCCAATTTTAACGCCACATCCATCAGCGATGGTCCACTACGGCTGCTGACACAGGGCCAGGAGATTACCTACGATTTCGATGAGAAACAGTTGGCTGAAGTCGGTTTCAAAGACATGCAAATTGTTTTCGTATCGGTAGGTATTGCCCGTAGTTTTCGCAAATTTCGCGACAATTCCGAACCGATTGCCTTGTGGTCTCTGCCTAAGGAGCGCATACCATCGCTTCTGTTACTTCAGCCGCAAAATTTTGAACAACTATTCTCGTCGATGCAACAGTTGGGTTCGCATAAAAGTGCTAACCATATCAAAGCACAGGTACTATCTCGACGGGTCTGGGAGATTATACAACTGTTGCCTACATCACCGAATCTGTTAGACTGTTTCCAAACAATTGGATTGACTCCTGTTGTCAATCAATCGGTAGAAAATATCAATCATCTAATGACTGCCGACAACGAAATGCTAACCGAAACGACAAATACTAATACACCGTCGACATCGCAGAAGACACTATCAGCTGATCTGTTTAATAAACTATTGTCGCCATCGAGTCCGCAAAAGTTAATGTATTCGTGTCAGATTGTCGACAGTCTTAGGCGAAACTCGAAACAATGGACACAAAAGTTTATAGACTGTGACGGTCTTCAGCATCTATTCGACATATTTGTTAGCGGAGTGTTACAATCGGGCGAATCGGGTGCCGATTCTTGGAACGAATGGAAACAAGATTGTTTGGCATCTCTACTTCAACTACTCTATCAGTTTGGTGTAAATCCCATAACGCCGTCGTCGTCAACAAAATCTAGTGATAAAAACAACGACGGAGACAACAATAGTAGTAGTGGTGTCTCATCAATGATGGATCAAATGCCATCCCATACAACATCGCAGTCGTCGATTATTACCGAAATGGTACGCAAAGCCAAACGATCGCGTAAGGGATCAACTGATAAACTACTAGTGCCTCAATTGAATTCAAAATTCTTGCTAATGATACGCGATGTCGAATCTATGTTAAAAGTGTTGCTCACTATCCTGAACGAGGCCACAACCCAGGCATGCGATATGAGCCATACCTATCATACGGGATTCTGGGGTCGGGCTCAGGTAGTTCACCATACGATGACGTTTCTGATATCGTGGGCATTCAGCGATCCGCAAATTCGCGACTCGCTCTACCAGGCCGACAATCTGGAACACCTACTTAAGAAACTGGTACTCGACGACCCGGATCCGGCCATTCGACGCGAAGCCTGTACCGGATTCTATCGGCTGTGTCTGGGATTTACCGCCGACGGTACTACTGGCCATATATTTATACCGCAACTGTTGAATTCGTTGTTGAGTTTTCTGAAAGTCGCGCAAAGTATGCGTGCGCCGAAACTATCGGATACCGATGATTGTCTGATTGCCGACAAAGAGCCCTACGGTCCGGGTTGTAAAGATTACTTTTGGCTCGTTTGCCGTCTGGTCGATTCGTTGGACAAACAAAAAATATCGGACACAGCGGCGGCTGTTGTCACCACTGTTGTCACTACTGTCGATCTGGAAGTGTTGTGTACCTATATTGCCGAAGTGATTGTCAGCCGCGAAATACGCGAAACCCGACACAATACCATCGAAGACGAAGGCCTAAGAGGTCTGATATCTTTGTTGACTGTAACACTCAAACACAATCCGTCGTTCAAATACTCAAAAGTTGGCCAAAAATTTGTTACACAAGTTTTTGACTGTTTGTTTTCGCTGCCGACACAAAAAGATAAAATCCTACCCAAATGTAAGGCACCGTCAACTCGATCGGCAGCTTTCGATCTGTTAGTCGAATTGGTTAAGGGATCTGAAGACAATTATGTGGCACTAATTAGCCAAATGATGGATCAGCATAGTCCCGAATTATCCGGTCGACTAACACCGTATCCGTGGGACTATTGGCCGCACGACGATTGCCGATCGGATGCCGGTTATGTTGGTCTCACTAATTTAGGTTTGTTTAAATGTTTTTATAAACCCACACAATAACCCGGTGTTTGTTTATTGATTTATTGCCCCAAACAATTACCCGATATATAATATATCATTGAAATTAAATCGGTATATTATTATTACCGTAGGCGCCACCTGTTACATGGCATCGTGTATGCAGCACCTGTATATGATACCCGAGTCTCGTTACATAATATTATCAACAAATTTGCCATCAGTTGTCAAACATGAATCCGTACTCAAAGAATTGCAAAAAATGTTTGTCTTTCTATTGGAATCCGAACGCAAAGCCTATAATCCGAAGAGTTTCTGTAAAGTCTATACTATGGATCACCAGCCGCTCAATACGGGCGAACAGAAGGATATGACCGAATTTTTTACTGATCTCATTACCAAATTAGAAGAAATGACACCCGATCTGAAAGATATGGTCAAACGATTGTTTAGCGGTTCCCTATCGAACAATGTTGTCTCACTGGACTGTCCGCACATATCCCAGACTACCGAAGAGTTCTATACATTGCGCTGTCAAGTGGCAGACATGCGAAACCTTAACGAATCGTTGGATGAGATTACAGTTAAGGACACTTTGGAGGGCGACAATATGTATAACTGTTCCCGTTGTGGACGTAAAGTTAGAGCCGAAAAGCGGGCCTGTATTAAGAATTTACCGAAAATTTTATGTTTCAATACAATGCGCTATACATTCAATATGGTAACGATGACCAAAGAGAAGGTGAACACACACTTTTCGTTTCCGTTTCAGTTGGATATGGCTCCCTATTTGGAAAAGAATTTGATCAAAGCTTCGACAACCAATAACCCAAAGGAATCAGTTGGCGGTGACGAAGCCATGAGTACCGACAGCAACAACGACCAGCAGCAGCAACAACAACAACAGCCGCCCAATAATCTGATATCGCCCGATACCAGTACCGAATACGTACTGATTGGTGTTACCGTTCATACGGGTACCGCTGATGGCGGACATTATTATTCGTTTATCAGAGAACGCGAAACGGCCAGTGCGTGCGCTCAGGACAAGTGGTATTTGTTTAACGACGCTGAGGTCAAACCGTTTGATAAGACACAGATTGCCACTGAATGTTTTGGTGGTGAGATGACCAGCAAAACATACGATCAGGTATTTTATATTATTAAATGGCGTTTTTTTCTGAGAGATAACGGTATTTACCGATAAAAATGTTTTGTTTGTTTGTTTGTCCGGTAATTTAGGTAACCGACAAATTCATGGACTTTTCGTTTGAGAAGACCAACTCGGCTTACATGTTGTTCTACGAAAGAGTGGATAAAATCGTAACAAAAGAGTCGTCGTCGTCATCAGCTAACGAAAGTCTTGTGCCAACCAATGTCCAATTGGCACCCGATCTTAGCGAATGGATATGCGACGATAATATATCGTTTTTGAGAGATAAATCCATCTTCGAGCACACCTACTTTGACTTTATGTGGCAAATATGCGGTTATATACCACAGACATTATCATCGTCGTCCACAAACCAGTCATTGAAAGTTACGCTACTATCGGCTCGTTTGGCCACAAGTTTTGTATTGGAAACACTGATTCACGCCAAAGAAAAGCCAACAATTGCCAGTTGGATTGAATTGCTGACCAAACAGTTCAATTCATCGCAACAGGCCTGCGAATGGCTAATGGATCATCTGGCCGAAGACGATTGGTGGCCAATACAGATACTGTTGCGATGTCCCAATCAAATGGTTCGCCAACTGTTCCAACGACTCTGTATACACGTTATTGTTCAACTGAAACCAACTCAGTCGTCATTATATCTTCAGCCGCTCAGCGATGACAGTGACGACTCGAACGATGCCGAAGTGATGTCACACGTGGGCCGCTTTTCGTGTGTAACCAGATTTATACGTAAACTCTTGTCGCTGATCAGTATCGAAAATCTGACCGCCAAACCTCATCTGAAACATCTGACCGAATATTTTGCACTGTTGTGTGAATTTGCCAAACAGGGCGACGAAGAGTGCAAGTTCTTGTTGGCCGTCGAAGCCATATCGACAATAGTGTCCTTTTATATGGGACTATGCGGTAAAGCGACAAACGATTTAGTCGAAGTAATGTCCGAAGATGAAGAAGACGAAGAAGAAGATGTCTATAACGATGGCAATGGTGGCGGCGGTAACGGTCCGCACAATAGTTCAATGTTTTCCGGTAGTCATCCGTACAATCAGCGTATGACTCATACAGTCGGTCCGATGATGGACGACAAGTTTCCCAAACCGGCTTCTCTCGATAAAATGATTACTCTGGTAGCTCTGTTGGTCGAGAAATCCCGAGGCAAAGACAATCGGCTGAGACTATCCGACAGAGACTACGAAGCCATTGCCAGTCCCAAGTCGTTTCCGTTTCTTCAGCAACAGATCCGTGACAATATCAATCTGAGACAGACCTACAATCTGATCTGTTCGTTGTGTCGATTCAACGATCATTTGGCCGGACTTATCATTAATATGATATTTACATCCATTACTCGTATGCCCGACTCGAGCGGTCCATTTTTTAAGGTGCTATCAATGCTGGTTGAAATGGGTTAGTAGTATTTATTTTTATTTTTTGGGCACAATTATGTTTGTTATTGTATTTATATGACATGATTTTTTTAAAATGACTTCCCCACAAATAGGTATCTCACCCGGATTACAGCCATTTTCCAATCTAGTACTGCCCCGTATCTGGGAAATTGCCGAACAAGTACCCCTACAAACATTGGAATGGCTGACAATACAGATGCCCCGAAACAAAGTGGCCAACGCTTATGTATTACAATCGTTCGAGAGTTGGGTACTCTATTTTCTGGTCGCCCACTCCAATATGCGGGTCCGTTCAAATGCTGCACAACTATTGATCTGTTTGGTCCCCAACAATAGTTTTCGTCAAAACTATCGCCCGTCCCGGCCGTTTCCCTATTCCGGTGCCAAAGATTTCGATCTGAGTCCCGAAGCCGTACTGGTCATCGACCAGATCTATAACTATTTGCTACAACTACTGAAACGTGTCAAACTATACGCCGATCCGGCCACACATAGTACACAAAAGTTGACATCATATTTCGTTGTGATGTCCTATTGTCTGGTATCCCAACGCCAGAAACAACAATTGGTACCATTTTTCAATGACTTATGGAATCTGTTTCAACCGAAACTAAGCGAACCGGCCATTGCTATCCATCAGAACAAACAGGCGCTACTAATGTTCTGGTATATGGCCTGTCAGGACTGTCCGGAAAACGTTAAATGTATTGTCCAGTCGGCACATGTAACCAAAAATATTGCCTTCAATTATATACTCGCCGATCACGATGACCAAGAGGTGGTATTCTTCAACAAGATGATGCTTCCCAACTACTACGGCCTGTTGCGGCTTTGTTGTCAACAGTCCCGACAGTTTACCCGACAGTTGGCAATGCATCAGAATATCCAGTGGGCCTTCAAAAACATTACACCCTATATAACACAGTATCAGTTAGCGGTAACCGAATTGTTTAAATTGATGAAAATTTTCTGCGAACAACATCCCGATGCCAGTCAGCCGGAGATCCGCGATATCTTACAGTTCAAGCGCATAACATTGCAAATGTATTTGAGTTCAGTCGATGCCCGCAGTTCGTGGCAAACATTGATAACCGCAATGTCTATACTATGCGAACAAGAGGAAGATCGGCTGTTTGTGCTGACCAACAACGGTCTGATCAATACGTTTCAAGCCTTTCACGCCATGTATATCATGTTTCACGAGGCAACTGCCTGTCATATAACCAACGAATTGGTGGAATTGCAAAAGATTATCTACCAATTGTTGCGAACATTGACCGCCAATTGTAGTCAATCGGCTTTACGTGACATTAAAAACAATAATCGCGATCTCATGGATATTATGCGCAAAAATATCTTATTAGTTAATTCCTATACTCCCAGCTCCGTACGGGTTATCTGTTTAGGTATTATTTATTGATTTTTAATTTTTTCATTATCTCATATTTATTGTCAAAATATTTTTATTTATTGTTTTTTTTAACTTTTTATAGATGTTTTGACTGAATTGATTAAATTATACGCCAAAGAGTTGTTACCATTTTTGGTACAACTATTAGGTCTACAACACATCAGCTTTGCTGAACAAAGCCATACCTGTAAGTCATTGAATTTATTTATTTATTTTAAAAATAATTTATTTATTTATGCATTCAATAATTTTTAAAAATTTATTGTCATAACAGTTATTCCCGGTCCATATTTCCCGCGTCGCGGCCAACGAGTAATGCTAACAAAATCAAGTGTACGGCCATCCCGTCCACTATTTCAAATGTGTTTCAATGTTAAGATACTTGAATGCGGTAAAGGAGTCGACAAAGATTACGACAGAGCTATAGCATTGTATTTTGAACCCTACTATCAGTTTATTGAATCAATTTGTCGGACAGCCCTTCAAAATCAATTGATTACCAGTGATTTAGTTGGTCTTTGTATGTGTTATTATTTAAATTGAATATTATTGTTTTATTATTATTGATTACAATTTGTTTTTTATATTAAAAATAATTATTTTTAATTTTGTTATAATTATAGGTTCAGCGGTAGCTCTCGAAAGCCTTAACTTTAAATCAGTGATATTTCCGAAGCTATTCGTTGAATTGGTCGCCGATGAGGACACATCCGATGATTCAAAAAGTTTTGTCGATAATCTATGTTCGACCTCCTATTTCAGGGATTATCTATCACTGGTGTTGACACAGGAACGACAGTTCCTTAACAATGAGCACACATATCAGCTATTAAAGCATTATATACCAAAAGTAATTGATTTGATTGATTGATTGTTTGTTTGTAACCCTATAATGTGTAGATATGTATATATAGATAATTATTTTTATCTCTATTTTTTGTGTGTGTGTTTTTATTATAGATATACAAAAGTGTTATTTCATCAAATCTAATGTCACAAGTATTAACACTGATTAAAGCATTTTGTCAAATATTCAACACATTAGACATTAATAAGCAATGCCTACAATTAAATGGGGTATAGATATTGAATTTTGATTGAAATATATATATATATATATATTTGCGATATAATTGAGTAAACAATTTGTTGCTTTGTTTTTGCAGGATTTAAGAGCTGTTTATATAGTATTTATGGTCGAAAAACCAGATAATTTAGACGAAGACTTGACGAAACAATTTTGCGAAACATTAAACCAATTGAATGAAAAATGTGTCGAAAGAAGTAAACGTCAAACTGGTATTTAGATTTTTTTTTGTTTGTCTAATAATCACTTAAACTGATCCATAGAAAAATATAATGACATCCTATTTGTTTGGGGTTTTTCAGGCGAAACGCCACATAAAAGACGCAAAACTAAAGACGCGACCACTGATCCCAAGATCATTACTGCCGATACCGTTGAGACCACAAGCGATAGTAGCAGTGATGGCGAATCATCAGCGATCGGTGCCGACGACTGTCTATACGAGCGATTGATTGCCTCTATAAACGATTTGTTACAAACATTCAACAAGAAGTCATAGCCTTTTTTTTATATATATATATATATACTGTATATATAAAAGAAACAAAATTTGACTATAATTTGCTATAAAAAATTGACTATAAATTAAAAAGTATTTATTTATTACAATTATTATTATTTTTTTTAGTATATTATTATTATTAAAAGTATAATTATTCATTGTAAAATGTATAACTTAATTGTATAATTAATAATTTTATTTAAGTATATTATATTTATTATTATTATTATTATTTTGTTTATTAATGGACAATAATAAACCTATTAAACTAGCATTGTTTTAACAAAACAAACAAACAAAAAAAATATAAAATAATACTGTAAATTACAGCAATGTTTATTATTATTATTATTATTATTATTATTATTATTATAATACTTGTAATAATTATATGATATTGTATTACATTATTGTATATAAATTTATAGATAGAAATATAGTGTTTTTAAATAATTAAATCGATTAATTTGAATGATATAATAATAAATAATAATAAAAAGTGATTTATTTAATTATTTCTTTTTTAAAAAAATATTAATTTATTTAATTATTTTTTTTAAATGATTAATTTATAAAAAAAAATATTTACTTATAAGAGCATTTAACTAATAAAAAATTAACATGAACAAAATCTACTATCAATATCCTGTATAAATTATATATATATAATAAAATAGTATAAATTATAATTAAATAAAATATATGTTTACATTAATTTTCAGAGGAAGTTATCTAATGATAAAATTTAATTAATTTTTATTTTATTTTTTTTGATATAATTATATATAATTTTAATTCTTGAATCTACTGGAATTTACAGTTTATTTATAATTAAAAAAAATAGTTTAATCAAACACTACTCACTAAATCAACAACAACAACAAAATGCTTACTATTTAGCAATCAATTTGAATATAAATATTTAATAAACAAAATTATTATTAGGAAAGTCAGTCACTTGTGAAACCATCAAACAAAAAATAGATATAAATTTTCACAAAATCAACACTTAATTAAAAGTTAAAATTTTTGTGTTTATTTTATACATACTGTATATCAAAGAAATGATAGTCAAGTTAATTATATTTTATTTATTTAAATTTATATATTATAACTAATGATTAATAAAAATTAGTTAATTACTGTAATTAATCTGAAGTGTTATAATAAAATAGTATTTAATTAATTTATTTTTAATAATTCTAATAAACACATTTTACCTGAACTTATTTACTAGTAATAAATTTAGCAAAAATTTGTTTTTTTATTATATAATTTATATTTTATTTTTTAAAAAATTTAGCTAATGATCTTGATCATTATTAGCTATAATCATGATATGGCATTGACAGTTATACTCAAATCTAATCAAATATGTATAATATATATAAATGTAGTAATTGTGTGACACTAAATAAGTAATTATAAATTATAAATTTTTATTAAAATTATAGCCATTTAAGTAATTTATTAGTTTATTAAATTGTAGTATTAAATCGAAAAAAACATGTTTAGAAAATAGTTTTTATTTTAAATCAAACATTTTATTAACAATTAATTAGTTAATTGTTAACTATTATATATAAGATTTAAAAAGTTTAACTAAATTTTTTGTTTAAAATATTTATAAAAAAAAGTTAAAATCAGATGATAATGATGTATAAGTCATCTAAAATAACATATTTTAGTAGTATTTTATTTGTTGTTATTGCGATAGCATTGACCACAACTGTCGAGGTATGGGCCGACGATGACACGACAGCGACAACAACATTGGCCACTAATACCATTGTCGATAGTGTCGCCGACAACACCAATACCATCGATGAGTCGCCAGTAGCTGATGAAGAAGCCAATTGGTCTCATTGTAGATGTAATTAAGTGCTTATATATGATATCAATTTTTTTTAAAAAATCAATTTAATTAACTTAAAAAAACTCTGTATTTGATGTATTTAATCAAATTTTTTTTGTGAATAATTTTCAGTTGAAAACAATACATTAATTCCGCTCCAATCGGAGGACACACACGTCTATGTGACCAACCATTCCCGGACTCATAACCGATGTGTGTTTATTAGGGGCACAATTGCATTGCTTGACATTAGATTTAGTAAATTATGTTTTTTTATTTAATTATTTAATATATGCAAAAAAATAATAGTATAGTTTTTAATCCCCAATAAAAATTAATTAATTTTTTTAGAGGCAACGACTAACTCGCCAGAGATAGAAAGGGGTGTTGTGGCCAAAATATATATGCCTGCACTGGGAAAGTATGTACGCATACCGTATGGCAGTCTTATCAATCCGTGCCAAACAATGAGAGATCTGAATGCAACCAATACAACAACAACAACAACAACAACGACAACTACCGGTGCCGTTACAGTCAACAAACTTAACGAAACTCTATCACCGTTTGAGAACAATAACTGTATGCAAACTGGTATACAAAATGGTCACTACTATCACTCTATGGGAGAGTTTGTAGTGTCCGATGATTTTCCGCAAGTAATTAATTTTTTATTTACTTAATTAAGTTTTATTTAATTTTATAATTATAAATGTATCTATAAATTATAATATACACAATATATTATCATTCATAATGATATCATAGTCATATGATAATTAGAATATATAATCAATAATTATATATAAATTTTTTGTATATAATATTTTTTTAAAAATTTAATCTATTGATAATTTTTTATATGTATAAAATATGATGATTATTATTAACTAAGCATAAGTTTATTGAGTGATCAATTAATTAATTAATGTATACAATTTGTTTGTTGTTGTTATTGATAACTACAGGTGCAAAACATACAGGTGATGATCTTGTTTAGACACAAAGTTGCCGATCGACGGGTTAGTAGTTTAAGAAAATGGGAAAAACATCCAGGTCCTCTATTCCAGTGTATTGTTTTGGACAATTGTGATGTCATATAAGACAAAAAAAAAACAAAAAAAAATAAAAAATTTATATCAATATTTCTGTATATTGAAATTTATTATACATATATACCGTATATATATATTAGATTTTTTGTTGAATATTATTTTAACATTAGGTTATGTTGTTTTTTAAAAAATACTCATTATTAACATAGTAAACAAAACTATTATAAAATGTATTTATTGATCTAAAATTTATTTTTAAAAAATACATTATATATATATATATATATACAGTAAATGGTTAATTTTAAATTAATTACCATGTTTTAAAATAATATATTTGTGTTATTATATATTTAAAAAAAAAAAATTATTCAATTATTTTTTATTACATAGTAGTGTAAATTGTTTTTTTTTTATAAAAAAAAGTTGTTATAACTTAATTTACTGTACTATTTATAAATATTAATATAATATATAATGTATTAACAATTTTTTTTTTAAATTATCATTTCACTTTAAACAATTTACAAACAAACAAAATTAAGTATAACCTAAAAATAAAATAAAATAAAATAAAATTTTCAAAATTTAATTGTTATTATTTATATATATATAGTATTTATATATAGTTTTAAAATTTTAAGATTATATTACAGATTGAGGTCATTTGATGCTATACTTGATGTTGAAAATTGAAAATTATTTGTTGAATGAATTTTTTTTAGTTTTCAATGAAAAGAAACTTTTGAGTACATTATGACCGCACAAATTGTAAATTATAGTTATATTTTTAAATATAGTAAATATAAATTATAAATCAATTTTAATTTTATTTTAGGTATATTTAAAAAAAGTAACTCACGTTTCACTTATATAGTGTATAATTTATTGGCTATAACTTATTTGGCTAAAACTAAAAGTTATTTATATAGTTATAACGGAAAATTTTTGTGATTTACAATTACATAGTATAATATATGTGTCAGAAAACATTATACTGTATATACTAATAATGTATTCAATAATAGGATAATAATAATAATAATAATTTTGAAAAATAAAGGACCCATAACTTATATACAGTATTTAATTTATATGTCATATATTAAATATTTATTATATGTCATATATATAAGTATGTATTTAAAAGTGGTATAACTTTTTTCTTAAAAATTTTGTTGTGTGTGTGTGTTTGTGCATCACATAAGTTAACCACTTTTTTGTAATGCATATACTGTATATTGAATATATATATAATCGTTTAATTTATACATACATGTATATCAATATATATAGGAAAATTGTGACTCATATTGTTATAATGTATTATTATGAGTAATTTAATCAACAAAAATTTATTTTATCTTGTTAAGTTAAACAATAAATAATATACAGTTATATTTATAGACCAGTGAAAATATATAGACTACTGTAGTTGTTTGACCAGTTTGTTTTTGGCAGACACCTACTACTACTACTACTACTACTACTAGTGCCCGACCAAACTGTGTGTCCATTTACTAGTAATTATTGTTATTATTAAAGAGCTTAGGTATGTTAGTAGTACTAGTCTACGTGATCTATGATAATAAGTGTCTCAAAAATCATCAGTTTTAATGATAATCTGTATATAAAGTGAGAGTTTCTATTAAAGTGATATTAATATTAAAATTATTATTAAATATATATATATATATATACTATTTATTAGATTTGCTCCAAATTTTGTTTTCTTTTTTTCTAATTATTTGATGATTTAACACACATTTTAAATATGTTAATTAAAGCTTAATCTTAATTTTAAACCCAATATTACTATCATTAGTAGGCTTTTTATTAGGTGAAAGTGTATATAATAATAATAAAATGAAAATGTTTTACAATGATATAAATTGTGCGAAAATTTTTAATTTTATTATTCATTTTATTAATAAGTAATTGTAATTATAATATTGAATTATTTTAAATATTTTTTTATTGTAAAAATTTTAAGTATTGAAAGTGTAATATAGTAAATCTAAATAATTGCTAAATTACTATATAATTACACTGTATTTTATTTTATACATTGAATCAAAAATTAATTGATTTGCAAAAATTAATATAATATAATAATAAGTGTCAAAAAAAGTGTCAATTAATTGAAAGTTTTTTATAATACTGTATATAATTTATATATAAATGTCAAGTTAACTGTTGTCAAAATAATTACCAAAAAAAACCATGGGTTTTATTTTATTAAGTGACCAATGGATACAATTTTTCAAACAAATCAAGTGGTCAGTGGCCGCAGCGTTAATACTGTTACACGTATCGGCTGTCCGCGGACTATGCATACTAGTGACCGATGCCAAGTGGCAGACAGTTATCGCATGTTATCTATTAAGTGTGTTATTGTTTATTTTGCTGTAATTTTTTTAAATATAAATCTGATACCTAAAATAAATAATCTATAATTATATACAATATATCTAATCCAAAAAAAATAAATATATTATTATATCTTTAAAGGTGTCTTAGCCGGGATTGGAGTACTTGCAGGTAATCAATCGTTTTTTTTTTTTGTTGATAATATCATAAAATTATTATTTAATATAAACAAACAAAATTATAACAAATCATCAAAACTCATTAAATACATAGTTATTATAATATTAATATAATATAAAAATAAAGTAAAATGACATCAGTATTGCACAGGTGCGCACCGATACTACAGTCACCGTAGTTTCAAAGCCAATTGGAAGCTGCGACTGATACTGATTGTCCTGCAAACGCTTAGTGGCCAGAAATCGGCCATCGATTGGACACTGGATCACCAGACACACCACAAGTACGAGGGAACCAATGCCGACGCTGTTAGTCTTGGCCGCGGCTTTTTCTTTGCCCACATCGGTTGGGTTGTTATGGAAAGACATCCCGACTGTGAGGCCAAACGCAAGCAAATCAATGTCGACTATCTGATGAACGACCCGCTGGTCAGACTACAGCACCAGTACTATCTATTCCTATATTTAGTCATCAATTGTTTTATACCGACACTCATACCCTACATCTTATTTGGCGAAACATTAGTCAACAGTTTCTATACATGTTTTGCCTTAAGATATGCCTATACAATGCAATTGGCATTAAGTGGTCAGCATTTTTTTTACTAACCAATCAATTATTAATAATATCATTAATTAAATTAAATTAATTGTTTTTTATGCTTTAGGCAATTCATTTGCACATATGTATGGTTACCGGGAGTACGACAAGTCATCGACATCGACACATAATAAGCCACTCAATTATCTCACCCTTGGAGGTGCTTATCATAACTATCATCACGCCTTTCCATACGGTTTGATATGATTTATTATATATATATTTTTATTAAAAAAATTGTCATTAATTACATATTATTTAGATATAAGACAATTGATAACTATTTAGTGCCTTATTTAATGACTCGTTTATATATACTATAAATATATTTTTTGGTTATCTCTGTGTTACCGTTTTGCTTATAAAAATGCAGTCATAAATGCCAAATGTTATCTAAAAAATAAGATTAATATTATTTTATTTTTTAATATTAAGATAAGATTTTTTTTTGTTGAAAAATTTATAGTAAATTTTCCATTAGTTTTTTATTACTTATAACTTATTAAAATTATCTCCTTTTGTTATAAAAAGTTTATTTTATTTTATTTTCTCAAGTATACTAACAATTTCTACAGTATATACTGTATAAATATGTTAATTTAATATTTATAGGAAAAAATCATAAAAACTCAAACATTAATAAAAAAGATATACTTAATATTTTTAAAAAAATTTATTCAATAAGGTTATACAATACAAGTTTTATTGGCATATATTTTTAGCATCATTTATAGACAATTGAAATATTTTAAATATTAATTAAGTTATATATATATTATAAAATATTTATGCATTTTATGTTTTGTATTTAAAAATGTAATTTATTTTATTATTATTATTATTTCTAAAAACAAAGACTACTCTGCCAGCGAGTTTGGTGTCAAAAGTTTCAACATTTATTCGGCATTTATTGAATTTTTTCACCGAATCGGTTGGGCCTACGACCTGAAACGGGCACCGCAGCGTATGGTCGACAATCGCCGAAATAGGACCGGCGGTGAAGTGGACACCGGAGCCGTTTTCAAGCGTCGGCCGATTGTCGACTGGATTATCGGTTGGTTTATCAGTTTCAACATTGTCTGGACGGTCATCATCTATAGGCTATTGACTACTCTATTATTTTGATCTCATTATTTTGTTGTATATACAGTACAACACAGTAGAAAAATATTATCTATTTTTTGTCAATAAATTAATTATTTAATAATTAATAAATAAATGATTTATAAATAAATTGAATGAACACTTTCTTAAACAAATTTAATAATAATAATAATTAAAAAATTTAATAGAAAATAATTATTAAATTATTATTTGAAAAATATTTCATAAAAAAATTCCTTAAAAAAAATTAACATATAAAACTAATTTCATCTAGCTTAAATTTAATTAATTAATTGAATCTAAATTTAATTTCTACTTAATAAACATAGGGTATCATCTGATATTTGACAACCCCTTTGTATTGTTGCCAATATTTGCCATATTTTTTGGCACATTTATTATCGTCGCGTACACTACGATGAATCAGTAGTACAGTTAGAAACAGTAGATAGAGATAGGGAACGGGACTATTGAACAGTGATGGTATACACCAGAGGAATGTCGACATTAGTTCGAACGTATAGTTTATGTGTCGGGTTAGGCCCCAGAAACCGGACGTCAATAGAATACTTTTTCTAACTTTCCCAAAGTCGTCCTCGTATTCGGCACTGGTAGGTATAACCCGATAAGAAATATATATAAATATAAATTAATTAGTTTATGGGGGGACAGACATCATCATCATTATTGAAATACCGGATAAGCTTGGCTGGCTTTCCCCAGATAATACATTTGCCGTTTGTGGCCCGAAATACTAGTTTTTGTTGATCAGACCAATAGTTGAGACCAATAACGGCAATACCGCACAATAGATTCAACAGAAACACTTGAAACGTATAGTTCGGGTTCAATGGCTGAACCGATAAATATAGACTGGTTATCGGATAAAAACCGGGTACATAGGCTATACAACCCCAGCACACCATATAACCGAACCGGTCGACTGATGTGTCAATTGTCTGGTTATATGACCAACAAAAAAATAAATCAAATTAAATCAATTTTTAATTAAATAATACATACGTTCATATAGCCGTCCTCCCAGTAGAAAAATTTAGCCAGGTAAATTGATTGCAATATAGTAGAAGCTGTCAGTGCATAATTGAACTGTCCATTTGCTAGTGACTCGTAATTGGATTTCCAACACAATAGTACAATGTATTGCCAGAGTATTAGCCCGAATCGGCATATTATCAAAATTTTTAGGCTAATCCTAGCCGACAGATGCGGGTATAGTTCTATACCCCAGTAGTAGTCAAATATGGGATTTCCTGTCCGATTATGTAAGCCTTTTGATGGCCATAATAGTCCTGCGATTTTAAAAAAATATATTGTATATTATGTTTTCATATGAAATTTTTTATGCAAAAAAAAGTTTTATTATATTTATACATATATATACCTTTAATGTATAGAAATAAACAAACTATAAAACCAAACACAATTAAATTGCCGGTAAAATCATAGAGTTTATCAAATAAATGTGATACTCTATAGATGTAGAGTAATGGCACTGTTATTGCCATTGATATTAAGTAAAATCTAAAACCAGTGTGCCTTTAATTATAATTAGATATAAAATATATATTATTATTATAATTTGTTTTAATAAAAAATTTTTTTTAAATAATTAAATAAATTACCAATATTTGGGTGTAAACCCATTTGAAGTGATCGGTCCATTGTATGGTTTTGCCGGTAAATGTAATGATATGAGACCCCAACCCAGTAATAATCCGATAGCTGTCCAACACTGCAAATCAAACCTTAAAAAAAATTTCACAATAATAATTACTAAATACTAAACTAATATCCACTAATTTATGAGATATTTATATGAGTATATCAATACTCATTAATTTTTAATATACAATATTATAAAAAAATTATGTTTTTTAAGTAATAGATATAAGTATATGCAGGTATAGTCAACAATTAATTATTAAATTAGTTAAATTTAAATGAACTTGGATAAATTTATTATACCAATGGACAGTTAGCCAAGCATTTTGTATAGTAGTTGGAAAGTCATAGATCAATGCCTCAGTTAATGGTTTGTTTTGCTTTAATATAATATACGACAACAGTATTGTTAGATTAGGTGTAGTTATCATTAAAAACAGCGGAACTAGTATTTCGCGAAACAATTTATTATATAATAATTTCCAAACATTTTTAGCTGGTTTTTGTTGTCTAAACTTGCTATTTGACACCATTTTTCCCACTGTTAGTGAAAGTACAGGTATTTAATTATTATTATATATTTTTTTTATATATTAGTTGAAAAAACAATTTGTCTAAAAAACTTATTACAGTTTTATTGTAGACACTTTTTTTTAGAAAATCAATGTTAATATAATTATATGAAAAAAAATAATTATATTAATAACAATACTATACTATTAAATATATACTATAAACTAAATACAAATTTTTTCGCTATCAATGTTAATAATAATAATGTAAGTACTGTTAGGGAAATTCAATGTCATATTATAAGTACTTACAGTATTATTATAAGTCAATCAAACTATCATATCCTAAAAATCACTTATAAAATATATATATTTTTTAATATATATTATAAGACAGTTATTGTATAGAAATTTTATTTAAGTAAATATTTGTAGTTAATAAATACTGTATATTAATATCTATCTATGATTGTACTGTATTTTTTTGGTATTAATATTGTAATTATTAAACAGCATTTTTGTGTTTAAAAAAAATTAAGTCAATCAAAATGTCTAGAATTTTTGTAATATTAATTAGCTATTATACTCAAAATGTTCAATTCATTGCATAAAACTATGATATTTTATTTATTATTATATAAAATACAATCGATATAAAAACATTTTTATTAAAAAATAAATTTAGAAAATATCCAATTAATTTATGAGAAACTAATTAAATGCATATTATAAAATAATACAATATTATTATTGTTGTTAAATACATATTATAATTAGCTATAAATATCTAAATAAAATAATAGTCTATTTAGTGTCCTTTCAAATAAAAAAACAAAAATAAATTTTATGATCTAATAATTTGCTAAATTATTTCCTTTTGAATAAAACAAATTAATATTTTTTGTTTCAAATAAAATTTATACAAATGTTAGAAAAAAACATTTTCTTTTTATTTAAAAAAATCTAAATTAATTTAATTTTCATATTATAGACACATGTCTCGAAAATATTGATAATTAATTAAAGTTTAATAAACAATATGTAAATACTTGTAAATGAATTGTTTAAATAATTATTAATTAAATAATTGTTTTAGTATTATTAATTATTATTATTAAATATATATATATATATTTTTATATGTAAAAATTATTAATTAATTAATAATATTGATGCTATAATAATAATAATAATAATGCTTAAAGTGTCAAATTTGAAATATTTTATTTCACAAGTTTTATGGTTACAATCGTTATCATTGATTTATGTACACATCGGTGCACTATATGGTGTCTATCTATGTATAACAAGTGCTAAATGGCAAACAATTGTTTTAACTTATCTATTAGGTATTAATTAATTTTTTTATATAAAAATTTATTAAATCTATAATAGTTTAATAAAAATAAATGTTTATTAATAATTTTAACAATATTGATAATATTGATAATTAATTTTTAGTATTAGTATTATTTGGATCATATTATTACTATATATATGATACAAATAATACTATCATTATATAAACTATTAACTTATTAGCACTTTTATTTTAAGTGATTATTTTAAAAATTAGTTTATCATTAAATTTATTATATATTTAAGATTACGGTAATATATTTTAAGAACAATGATAATAATTATAATAATAAATTTTACTAAAATGTTTAAATGATTAAATTACAATAGTTTTTTTTAATGATTAAGTTGTAATAATAAAATTAATAAAAAAATAAATAAATAATTGTTTTGTAAAATACAGGTGTAGTGTCAAACATCGGTACACTGACCGCTTCCCATCGATACGGTACACACAAGTCGTTCAAAGCCAAATGGCCACTTCGGGTGATACTGATGTTGGTCCAGACACTTAGTGGCCAGAAAACAATCATCGAATGGGCCCGCGATCATCACACACACCACAAGTACGAGGGAACCGATGCCGATATTGTCAATATTAATCGCGGCTTCTTCTACGCCCATATGGGTTGGCTAATGATTAAAAGACATCCCGATTGTAGTGAAAAACGTAAACAAATTGATGTATCGTATCTCTGGTCGGATCCGATAATGAGATTTCAGTATAACTATTACGAACCATTGGTAGCCATATTTTGCATACTAGTGCCCACATTGATGCCGATGATTATGTTTGACGAAACATTGAACAATAGCTATCACTTGTGTTTTCTTATAAGATTTGCCTATACTCTTCAGCTATCATTTTGTGGTAAATATATATATATATATATGTTTTATATTGATTATTGATATTAATTATATAATCAGTTAACAATTTTAGAAATTTTAGAAATAAATTAGTAATAAAGTAATTAAATTGTTTAGTAAATTAGAATTAATATTTGCATAGAATTTATTAAATAGAAAATAGATTTTTATATTATAAATAATAATATATATTATCACTATATTTAAAGTTATATTATATATATAAGTAAATACTTATTTAAATATGGTGATAATATTATAAAGATGAATATTTTATATATTATTTTTTAACAATATTTATATTTAACATGGATAATATTAAATTAATAACTAATTAAATGCTTATAAATACTTGCTTATAAAAAGTGAATTATATGTGAATACTATAATTAGATACTATTACTATATATATAAAAATAATATACACAATATAATAATTAATTTTTTCTATTAATAAATAATAATTAATAAATTACTAAAACTATGTTTGAAACAACAACAAAAACAGGTAATTCATTGGCACATATAGATTGGGGTACCAAACCATATGATAAATCAATGACATCAGTGCATAACGATCCGCTAATTTATGCCACATTAGGTGGTAAGTAATTGATACCTATTTAGACAAACAACTAAATAAAAATTAATTTTATTTTATGTATACAATTACTATTACTAATAATAATAATTTTTTATTTACAAAAACAAACAAACATTCATTCAAAATACAGGTGCCTATCATAACTACCATCACGTATATCCCTGGGATTACTCGGAAAGTGAGTTCGGTTGGGACGTCAACTTCAATGTCAATACGGCTTTCATTGATTTTTTTCATTGGATCGGTTGGGCCTACGATCTGAAGAAAGCGCCTCAAGAAGTGATCGACAAACGAAAACAACGAACGGGTGGACAACAGCCGAGAACTTTCATACAGAATAATGTTGTCTACGACTGGATCTATGGGTTCTTCATGAGCTCCATAGCCATCTGGATATTGCTGCCGATTAAGGCCCTAATCGGTACACTTTAATAATGTATTTATTTTCAATTGTTTTATTAATATAATGTGAAATAATTTCAATGTAAATATAATATTATATCTAATTAATAGAAAAATAATAAACAATTTTAATAACTTAATTAATTCATGATATGTAGTCATTATTTTATTATTATTATTATATATAACTAAATAAATTGTAATAATATACAGTATAATATATATGTATATATCTAATTAATTAATTAATTATTTATTTAATTAGATATAATTATAAATTATAATTTGAAAAAATATGTGAATGCCCAATAGAAATTATTGATATATGCATAAAAAATATGTTACTTTTACATAATTTTAAAATTATTTATAATTTAATTTAACTTTACATATTTAAATGTGGGGTAAATGGGGGGAATGAAATAATACTTATATATAGACATTTTTATATATTAATAAAATAATAATAAATAGTCTATTAGCTAATATTAGCTAATTATATATTGATATTTTCAATGTAAAACTTTAACAACAATTATTATTGTTTTACATAATATTGATAATTGATTATGCTTAATTTTATGTCAAATTTGAAATATTTTAAATCAAAAGTTTTATGGACATGGCTTATAGGTTTGATTTATGTACACATCGGTGCACTATATGGTGTATATCTATGCATAACAAGTGGTAAATGGCAAACAATTGTTTTAACTTATATATTAGGTATATATTTTTATTTTCAATTATTAATATTAAAATAAAATCGTTTAATAATAATATTTTTTATTAGAAATATTATTATTATTATTAGAAATATATTATTATTATTATTAGAAAAATATTATTATTATTATTAGAAATATATTATTATTATTATTAGAAATATATTATTATTATTAGAAATATATTATTATTATTATTAGAAATATATTATTATTATTATTAGAAATATATTATTATTATTATTAGAAATATATTATTATTATTATTAGAAATATATTATTATTATTATTAGAAATATATTATTATTATTATTAGAAATATATTATTATTATTATTAGAAATATATTATTATTGATAAGTTGAATGAAGTTATAAATGTTTAACATATTACAGGTAACACTTTTTTACATTTAGTGCTTATTTTAGTATTTAAGTATTATTTTTTAATACTTTTAATATGACTGGGTTTTAATTAAGTTGTAATACAAAATAACTTTAATAACAATAATAATAATAATACAGTTGTAATATCAAACATCGGTACGTTGACCGCTGCCCATCGATACGGTACACACAAATCATTCAAAGCCAAATGGCAGCTTCGGGTGATACTGATGTTGGTCCAGACATTTAGTGGCCAGAAAACATTGATCGAGTGGGCCCGCGATCATCACACACATCACAAGTACGAGGGAACCGATGCCGATGTTGTGAGTATTAATCGCGGCTTTATCTACGCCCATATCGGTTGGATTGTAATTAAAAGACATCCCGAATGTAGTAAAAAACGCAAACAAATTGATGTATCGTATCTCTGGTCGGATCCGATAATAAAATTTCAGTACAAATACTACGTACCATTGGTTGTCATATTTTGCATACTAGTGCCCACATTGATGCCGATGTTTATGTTTGGAGAAACATTTGTCAATAGCTATCACTTGTGTTTTCTTATAAGATTTGTCTATACTCTTCAGCTATCATTTTGTGGTAAATATATATTAAATAATTTCTAATCAAAATATTGATTTGAAAATATCAGTAAATTTGCATATATTATTTACTATAATAAATAAATAATACTATAATTAGTGATAATACTATAGAATATTCTATAAATAGTATGAATAAAAATTTGATAAAAATTATTTTTAAAAAATTAAACTGTATGGAAACTATGATTAGTAATATTAAATTATTGTATGAATTATGCTAATACTATTAATTTGATACCTAAACAAATAATTATATTTAATATATAATTAAATGTTATTAATAAATTGCTGTTTTCTTTGTATATTTAAATAATTAAAATATAGGTAATTCATTGGCACATATAGATTGGGGTACCAAACCATATGATAAATCAATGACATCAGTGCATAACGATCCGCTAATTTATGCCACATTAGGTGGTAAGTAATTGATACCTATTTAGACAAACATTCAAAAAAAAAATAAATAAGTTTTAAATAAAATTAATAAAAAATATTAACTATTGTTTACCAAAATAAATCAATTAAAATACAGGTGCCTATCATAACTACCATCACGTATATCCCTGGGATTACTCGGAAAGTGAGTTCGGTTGGGACGTCAACTTCAATGTCAATACAGCTTTCATTGATTTTTTTCATTGGATCGGTTGGGCATACGATCTGAAGAAAGCGCCTCAAGAAGTGATCGACAAACGAAAACAACGAACGGGTGGACCACAGACCAAGACTTTCATACAAAACAATGTTATCTACGACTGGATCTATGGGTTCTTCATGAGCTCCATAGTCTTCTGGTTATTACTGACGATTAGGGCCCTAATCGGTACACTTTAATAATGCATTTATTTTCAATAGTTTTATAATATTTATAATTTCAATGTAAATAACTAATTGACATAAATTTAAAAAAAAACAATTTTAAAATTTTACAACAATTTATTTGTTTATAACTCATGTTTGTATTCAATATTATAGCTTATATTATATTATTATTATATAATTAATTAGATATACAAACGATATATATTTTTTTGTTGTTGAATAAAACTTAATTTGTATAATAAAATTAATATAAAATGTTTTCTAATACTTTAATACATATAATCATTAAACATGAATACAATAATTAACTATTTATTGATATTTATTTGAAAATAATTGTTATAAGATTTAAATTATTTTTAATTAGAAAAAATACTTGTTATTAACATGACTTTCACTAATTATGTGCGAACTATAAGTTATAGTCTATAACTAATATTTTTATATTAATAATGTTAATATTTTTTTATAATTGTAATAATAAAATCTACGACAAAATTATATACAATAAATTTATATTCAATATATTTTAATTTATTTTTCTGATTTAAAATCTATTAATTAAGTCAGATATTATGCGAAGTTAGTTTCATAAAAATTCAAGGTTTTTAAAATAATTTTATATTAATTTATAATTAAATAACATATATAATTATACTGAATATTAGTTAGTTTAAACATAACAAATAAAATATTGATATACAGTATATATATATATATATATATATATATATATATATAAAGTTATATATATATATATATATATATAAAGTTATATATATATATATATTAAAAAATGATAGAAAATTAACGGTCGCATCCAAAATATACAAAATCAAAATATCCAAATCATAATATCTAATTCAAAATCTCCAAATTTAAAATATCTAAACTTATAATATCTAAATCAAAATATCCAAAATCATTTATTTTAAATAAATACTTATAACTAGAGATGGGCAAATAGAAAGTTTCTAATAAATTTCACTGAGAAAGTTTCTAGAAAATTTCTCATGAATAAATTTCTATAGAAATTTAACTTTATTGTTATACTATGGGATCCCCATATCTATAGCTATTGAAATAATATATAAATAATGAGACAATACTACTATTCATATAACATTACACTATACACTACTATACAAAATGCGATACCTATATGTAAAATAATTATAATTATTTAATAATAATCAGTTTACTAAAATTTTAATAATCATTTTTTATATATATAAGAATTTAAGATAATTAAATTAATTAATTTTTACTTTAATTAATAATAAAAATATTAATATTAATATTTAATTATTACTTGTAAAACCAATGTATTGTTACATAATAACATATATGCAGAAAACAAAATTAACCATGGGGATCCCATAGATAGAAATTTCTTTTAGAAACTTTCTAGAAATTTCTCTATTATTTTATAAATTTCTCTTTTTTGCCAACACTACTTATAACTATTAGAAAAATTACTATAAATGATAAAAAAATAATATTAATTAAACAAATTTCAATTATAATAATAATAATAATAATTGAAATTTGTTTAATTACAATTGATTCTATTTTTATTAGTTTAATTACTATTATTAAATATAATTATTTTATCAATATTTATTGTAATTTGTTTAATTAATATTATTTTTTTTATCATTTATAATAATTTTTCTAATAGTTATAAGTATTTATTTAAAATAAATGATTTTGGATATTTTGATTTAGATATTATAAGTTTGGATATTATTATTTTGGATAATATAAATTGGATCAAATGAGTTGGGTCAAATTGTTTTGGATATTATAAGTTTGGATATTATTATTTTGGATAATATAAATTGGATCAAATGAGTTGGGTCAAATAGTTTTGGATATTATAAGTTTGGATATTATTATTTTGGATAATATAAATTGGATCAAATGAGTTGGGTCAAATAGTTTTGGATATTATAAGTTTGGATATTATTATTTTGGAGATTTTAATTTTGGATATTTTGAACGAAACACGTAAATTAAGTGTATAGCAACTAATATACAGTATTTTAATAAAATAAATAGCATATTAAATAATAATAATTATTATTATATATATATTTTTATTTCTATTAATAATTTCTATTGATGATAATGATGCTTAATGTGTCAAATTTGAAATATTTTATTTCACAAATTTTATGGTTAGAATCGTTATCAATAATTTATGTACACATCGGTGCACTATATGGTGTCTATCTATGTATAACAAGTGCTAAATGGCAAACAATTGTTTTAACTTATATATTAGGTATAGATTTTTATTTTCAATTATTGATAATAAAAAAAGATAATATTATTATTGATAGTTGATTACCAATAATTGTTTTATGGAAAAATATATATCATAGTTGTATTGTCAAACATTGGTGTAATAACCGGTGCCCATCGATACGGTACACACCGTGCGTTCAAAGCCAAATGGCCACTTCGGGTGATACTACTGTCGCTCCAGACGTTTAGTGGACAGAAATCAATGATCGAGTGGGCCCGCGATCATCACAGCCATCACAAGTACGAGGGAACCGATGCCGATGTTGTCAATATTAATCGCGGCTTTTTCTACGCCCATATCGGTTGGATAATGATTAAGTTGTTGCCGGAGTGCAGTGAAAAACGCAAACAATTAGATGTATCGTATCTCTGGTCGGATCCGATAATAAGATTTCAGTACAAATACTATGAACCATTGGTTGTCATATTTTGCATACTAGTGCCCACATTGATGCCGATGTTTATGTTTGGCGAAACATTTGTCAATAGCTATCACTTGTGTTTCCTTCTAAGATATGTCTATGTTCTTCAGCTATCTTTTTGTGGTAAATAATTTAAAAATTTAATTTAATTAAAATTTGTTAATTAATAATTGATCAGTTAATCTAATTTCATAAATTAGAATAAAATTAAAATTAAGTAATTAAAATTAATATTTGCATAAAAATTTTATTTTCGATAAATTTTAATTAAATTTTATGAATAATTTTTAATATATTATAGAATATACTACAGTTTAATACTATAGAAATCTAAAATAGTAATATTGACTAAAATATTTTTTTTTGAAAATAAAAAATAAATTTATATTTTACATGAATAACTTAAATTGAAAATAACTAATTAAATTCTTTATAATTTCTTATTAAAAAAATATCAGTGAATTAGATATCATACTAATTGGTAGTTAATATCTGAATTAGTATTTTTAACAAATAATAATTTTTATAAATTACTTAATTATATTTGAAACAAAAACAGGTAATTCAGTGGCACATATAGATTGTGGTACCAAACCATATGATAAATCAATGACATCAGTGCATAACAATCTGTTCAATTATGCAGCATTAGGTGGTAAGTAATTTGATACCTATTTAGACAAAACAACAAAAAAAACAATGGTTTTTAAAATTAATAATCTAAAAAAATAAACTAATTAATACAATGTTAATGTTATTTACGAAAACAAACAAACAAAATACAGGTGTCTATCATAACTACCATCACGTCTATCCACGCGACTACTCGGCCAGTGAGTTCGGTTGGGACGTCAACTTCAATGTCAATACGGCTTTCATTGATTTTTTTCATTGGATCGGTTGGGCATACGATCTGAAGAAAGTACCTCAAGAAGTGATCGACAAACGAAAACAACGAACGGGTGGACCGCAGACCAAGACTTTCATACAAAACAATGTTATCTACGACTGGATCTATGGGTTCTTCATGAGCTCCATAGTCTTCTGGATATTACTATCGATTAGGATCCTAATTGGTTATACACTTTAAATTTAGGATAGGGTTAGGCATATACTGTATAATACTTTACTAATCTTATAATAATAATAATGAAACAGTGTTTATATATTAATATATATATATATATATATATATAATTTATATCATATATTTAATTCATTATCAAAATTATATATTTTATATATAAAATACTTATGTTATCTTGATCACAATTTTTATATTTTTAAAATTTTAATAATACGACAATAATATTTAACTAAATATGATATTTATAAATTTTATTTAAATTGACAACCTATTGACAAACAAAAATAAAATAATAAACGAATTATCAATTATATATATATCATAAAATAGTCAAAAAAAATATTATTATTAAACAGTTCATAACATTTAGGTTGTAAGTAATTGAAACCTATTAACACAAACAAACAAAACAATAAATTTCTCAAATTGATAAAAATTCAAAAATTAATTATCATTTACCAAAATAAGACAATCAAAATACAGATGCCTATCATAACTACCATCACTTGTATCCCTGGGATTAATCGGAAAGTGAGTTCAGTTGGGACGTCAACTTCAATGTGAATACGGCTTTCATTGATTTTTTTCATTGGATCGGTTGGGCCTACGATCTAAAGAAAGCGCCTCAAGAAGTGATCGACAAACGAAAACAACGAACGGGTGGACAACAGCCGAGGACTTTCATACAGAATAATGTTGTCTACGACTGGATCTATGGGTTCTTCATGAGCTCTATTGACATCTGGATATTACTGCCGATTAGGTCCCTAATCGGTACACAGTTTAACAATGAATTTATTTTCAATTGTTTTACATATAAAAAAAATCAATTTAAATATCTTATTGACATAAAAATAAAACAGTTTACAAAAGTTTACAAAAATTCTTGTATTTATAAGACATGTTTGAATTTTATATTATACTTTATATTATATTATATTATATTATTATAATTAAATAAATTAAATGTTAGAATCAAACAAAGTATAATAATATATCAATATTTACTATTAATATATATATATATTTAATTAATTAGATATAAATATAAATTATAATAAAAAACAAATTGAATTTATTTTGATAAAAATTTATTTGTATAATAAAAAAAATCAATATAAAAAGTTTTCCAATAATAATAATAATAAGTTTTTTAAAAGTTTTAATAAATACCAATTACCAATAAAATAAGATAAAAAAAACATATAATCAATAAACATGGATACAATAATTTATTTAGATGTGAAAATAATTGTTATAAAAAATAATTTTTTATTTAATATAAAAAAAATACTTGTTATTGACATAACTCTAACTAATTATGTGAAGTGTAACTAATATTTTTATATTAATAAAATTATTAATGTTATTATAATTATAATAATAATAAAGTTGACGACAAAATTATATGTTTTATATACAGTATATATTTAGTTATTTATCTAATCAGTGGTTAATAATCACGAGTAACTCTCATGTATTCATTACCATCACATATACAGTAGATATATAATAAATATTAGTATTTATTACTCTAAATAATATGTAGTATATTAAATAAAAATATAATTTATAAAAAAATTGATAGTAAATTATTAGTGTATAGTAACTAATGTACTGTAAATTTATATACTGTATATATTTAATAAACTAAATAGCGTATTAAATATTTTTTTAGATATCAATAAAAATATATATATACACAACTTGTTGAAATTGAATTCAATATACTAATATTTTATATGATTATATATCTATTATATATATATATGATATCGGGGTAGTATTAAACAATAGTTTTGTGTGTATATAGACAACACGTCACTAAAATTAAAATTAAAAGTAGTTTTAAATATAATATTAATTATATACAGTATATATATATATTATATTAATGTTTAAATATTATGTTAATAAAAGTTATATACTTATATAGTTATATAGTTATTTATCAGCTATCAATTTTAGCTATATAGTTAAAAAATTATAGCAGTGTACATTATTAAATATATATTTAATGATAAATGCAATATTAAATGTATTGCATATGAATGCAGTGCTAAAATTACCTTAAATTAGTAATAATAATAATAACAACAATAATAATAATAATTAGTRAAATTAWTATATTTGTTTAATTAAAATAATATATTGTATTATTATTTGTATATTTGTTTTTTAATTATATATTTTAAGTTTMAAAAAWTWTTTTTRTTAATATTGCAATTAAAAYTAAATTGCTGTTTATTTAGTGTCAATAAATAATAATAATTTTTACAATTATAAGTAAATATGTCGCGTGTGTTGATTAATACGTCTAAAATAATGAACCAGACATCGGATAACATGACATACCGTTCCTCTGCATCTACCTCTGGTGCCAATAATAATAATAATAATAGTGGTAACACCGATAGTAGTGATAACAACAAAAGTGGTCAACAACAATCATCGTCGGCGGCCACCAATACACTAGCGGCCGACGAAATGATTGAAATGCTAAAAAATTTGGCCGCAGTTAATGAAAAACTATATAAATGGGAACAATCGGTAAAAAAGTTGGACACATATCCTAATAATGATATTAATAAGACATTGATGAAAGATATTATGGATTTGTATGTAATGTTTTTTTTCTATAACAAAAAAATTTAATAGCAATTTATTGTTAATTATTTTGATATAATTTGCTAATTAATAAATTTATAAAAATAATTATTTTATTGCAAATTATTGCAAAAATATTTAATCATTTGAAGATACTTTTTGAAAATTTACTACATTTAGCCTAATTAACAACATATACAGTATAATGATATTATAATCAATTTAAATTAATTAATTAATTAATTATAATTTCATTTTAATTAACATACAAAAAACATATTGTGGTTAACAACTATACACTGGGGGAAAAACCACTTGAAAATAACTAATTGATATACAACTACTACAACAACTACTACAGCATCGATAACGACAAGTCCTCCACACAGGATAAGGCTATATACCTGTACGGACAGTTGGCTCATAAATGTCATCAACAAAAAAATTATATGGGTTAGTTTGTCTATTTATTTATTTTTAAAATATATATATATTATTTTATGAATGTCCAATACTTAACCTTAATTAATTAATTRATTGATTGATTTACTAATCAATAAAATTTAAATACTTAACGTTAATAACTCAAAAAATAATTGATTATTAATTGATTACAGAAAACAGTTTTTTGATAATAATTTTTTTTTGTTTTTGATAAAATGTTTGTCATATTGTATTCAAATGAATCATATTAGACAATATATTAGATATRATTAAAAAAAAATTAATTTTTTAAACAAAACAAAAAAAATCTATTCAAATCTAAATACATATGAATAGTTAATAATTTTTTTTTATAATTATCACAATTGTCTCAACCGTTTTATTTATTTATWTATTTTTTAGGTGCGGCCAAAGCCTACGAAAGGGCGGCCACACTTCGGTTCGATAGTACAAACCTGATGAACGATTCAAATCTGAAGGACACWAAGACAACCATCCAGTACTTGGAGTCGGCTATTGTCAACTACGATGCCATACATAAGTACAGACACGCCGGTACTCTGCACTACCGGTGCAGCAAAATCTTGCGTCTGATGAACGCCGCCAGCGAAGAGGTGGCCAAACATTATTGTCAGGCACTCGAGTACTTTACAATGAGGAACCATGAGGTCAAACATCGCAAAAGGATTGATGTAAATGATTTRAATTGATTGATTGATCSAAAGATCACCAGTTTTTTTTGGTGAATAATTTTGTTTTTTTTGTGGTTAACTAATAGGGTCTTAAAATTAGCTGCTATTCGTCGAGTAATATAAATCATAAAAGAAAATGGGATTCAAGTCAACAACGATGTTGTCGGGATATTGACTTTTTTGTATCCAAATATAGCCGATTTACTACTACTACTACCGAATCACATGATGARTGTGACTCTAACCGATCCACTGATAATGAGGTTCGCCCCACCACCACCCCGACCCCGACCCCCATAACAAATAATATTTTTTTAGATATAGTTACTAAGTTTAGAAAATATAATTGTAATTAATTTCTATTTATTAATTTTACTYTCTATCTTCTAAATTTCATTTCTAAATAATATAGGATAGCCAAGGAGCACAGGTAGGCTTTTTTTCTAGTATGTTGTGTTTGACATTTGCTAGAAACCTATGTTAACTACTTTTTTTAAAAAAAAAGTTAACTATTAATATTAATATTTTTATTAATTTTTTTGTTTGTTTGTTAAATAAATATACTTAAAATAAACAAACTGATCCAGGACTATATGATGTCCGGTAGTAATTGTCCGAAAAGTGGCGGCGACCTGTTTGACATGAACGCCATGACRGGAATYGGTGGTATCGGTGGCATCGGCGGTATCGCTAGTTCGGCGGTCACGACAATGGCCTCAAACATATCGATTACACATAACTCAGTCAATAATAGTCAATCGAAACATCAGTCGACCAATCGGTGTATTCAAGATCGTATAGAATCGGCMAAAAAGTTGGTCAAAAAGTTGCACAARTTTTGCCCGTTTTACGAAGTGGCCACCGATGGCGACGATGCCGGCCGTGTCTACTGCAAGATATGTGAGAGACATTTGGGCGCCGTTAGCTCGACACTGAAAAATCATGTCAACACACAGGAACATAAACAGGCCGTCGAAGACAGTATTAGTATCGGTAATAGTGGACAATCAGCGCAACCATTGA
The DNA here is from genome assembly GCF_028296485.1 of Oppia nitens. Classification (NCBI taxonomy): domain Eukaryota; kingdom Metazoa; phylum Arthropoda; class Arachnida; order Sarcoptiformes; family Oppiidae; genus Oppia; species Oppia nitens. Next base: position 1,319,833 of record NW_026533199.1, read on the forward strand.
GACAAGCACTGCCAGCATTACCAGCACCACCACCACCGRTACCGACAGCCATTCCCATCCGGGCAAATGTACCGGCGATTACGGCATCAATGAGGCCAGTCATCCATCAACTGGTCCCACAACAACAACAACAACAACAACAACAAACCAATTCATTTGATTTCGAGTCGGCGTTTGACATGCAATGGCCGTACCAGTCATCGGCGGCCAATGCTATAGAATATTGTCTGACGTCCACTGGTGGTACGGCCGCCGATATGGCCAATAGTTTTACAAATGCAACCGCTGTTATCCAAAACCGAACTATTACTTCGCTATAATTAATTTTTTTTAGTTAAAATAAATTATAATTTAGTTTATTAAAAAAAATCTAATATATAAATTGACTATTAAATAAAAAATAATTTTCAAAAATTAGTATTAAATATAAATTTTTAATAATAATTTCCAAAAATTTAATATAATTTAATCATTTATGCCCTAAATTATATTTTGTCATAATATAATAAAACATTAAAATAATTTTCAAATAATGATTTATAATTAGCGTTAAAAAATGTACTAAATTAGCATAATTTAAAAAAAATAGTATTCATTACAATTGCAAAACTTTAAATTAAAAAAAAAATAAACTCAGATTAGAATTTAGTTTTATTATTATTATTATAAATTTCATTTAATGTGCACAAAAAAATTAAACCAATATTATTATATTATATCTATTATATTAAAATCAATCTAAAATGATAGAAATTGGGAATTAATAATATTTAATTTAATTTAATAATAAATTTTTGTAAAAAAAATATTTATCTTATAATGAGTGATGAAGATATTATTTTTGTATCCATTCATCTCTCTCTCTCTCTCTCTCTCTCTCTTTCTCTATTTTTCATAGTAATAGACATAGATGTCATTGTGTATCACTACATACATTGCGTAATTATTATGTAATATAATACCAGAGGGATAATGGATACTATCAGAGAAAGTAAAGGTATAGAAAAAATATAATTATCTAATACTTGAAAATACAGTAATCCATTATAAGTGATACTATTATAAATAATAATAATATTCAGTATTAATAAAAAAAATATATTACCAATTAGTGATCAAATATCAGGTTATGACAATTAAATGATTTAAATATATTTATATATATATACTGAACGGGTGGGTGTGATTGTCATATAATACCTGTGTGTGTGTGTGTGTAGGGATATAATGACTGATCCAAGCAATTGGAGATCACATTATTCACGACTACTGAAGTGCTGGTCACTGATCAAGACATCGGATCTGATCAAAGAAAAGGCTTACGAAGAGCTAAAAAGTTTTACCGCCGACCAGAAGGCTATCAATCGATTGAAATTATTGCAAAACAAGTATTTTTTGGATTTATTATTAATATTTTTTTTTAATTTATTATTAATATTCTTTTTGATTTATTATTAATATTTTTTTGGATTTATTTTTATTATTGATAATATATATATATATATATATTTATTTATTTTACTTGACTATATTTTATTTTCCATGTATTTTTTAAGTTAAGTTTATAAACTAAAAAAATGCTTATTATGTTAATGTTATTCAACTAATTTATATGTGATTATATTATATTGTTTTTTTGTTGTTAATAGAAATGAATTGAATCCCATATACGAGCAAACAATTAATTTATGGCATAAATCTATCAATGAAAATGCTAAAATCGGAAATTATCAAGGTAATATATACTAGTATATATTAATTAAATTTACACAGTTTATTTTTACAATAGTGGTGGATCGGTAATTGAAAGTATTTGAAATAGAAATATATTCAATAGTTGAATATTATTATTATTTAAAAATCAAATATAATATTTTATTAGAATTTAGAAGAAAAAAATACAGTAAAATATACTATAATTAAATAATTATATATATATTATATATAATTAATTATAATTATTATTATTATTTTTGCAAACAATCAAAATTGTTTTATAATATACGATATATTGTGATGAATCAATAATTGATTTATCATGGTTTAGCATTCACCCAGATTAGGTCCATCATTGATCAGTTTAATAATAGTTTGCTGATTAGTTTCATTAATCAATAACTTATTGTTAGATAATTGTTGGCCAATATCATCCAGAAATTGTTGTCGACTACCAAAGCCGGCACAGTAGCTATTTAGACGACTAGCCACTGGACTATCGACTAGTTGGCCATCAGTTAGTCCTAATTCATTGATAATTTCCGGATGTTTACGTAGAAAATATTTTTGATGATAATCTTCGGCCAAATAATATTGTTTTAATTGGAAAATTTTGGTGACAATCGGTTTACTTGATTGGCTTTGTTTTGCCGAAAGCAATTCAGTGGCCAATTGGTGTTGAACTGAATCGCTTGTATAGATAGCCGACTGATATTGTTGTTTAAAAAGATATGTCGGATCGTGTGCTGACCAGAATATATCCAATAGTTCCTAACAAAAAAATAAAATAAAAAGTTATATATATATATATAATTATGACCCATTATCATCAGCATCCCGGTGCCCATATTAAGACATATATATATATGTCAAATATAATTGGACTTATAGTTGCATTACCTGATAGGTTATAAGTTTATCATTGAATACCACTTTAACCACTTCTGTATGATCGCCTAATTGACGATAAGTAGGCTGAGGTGTCGAACCTCCTGTATAGCCAACACTAGTACTGATGACACCCTTTTGTAGGCCAAACTTGACTTCCGAACCCCAAAAACATTGTAAACCAAATACAGCAATACTGGTAGTTGTTTCAGACATTTTTTAATTAATTGATTTTTTTCTCTCTCTTTTAAAAACTATTTTAAAACCAGTTTTTTTGTTTAAAAATCCGTAATATTTATAGTTTTATTTTAGTTTGAAAAATGTATAGTCTATTAAAATAAAAATGACAATTTTATAGATATATATTTTTTATTAATTATCATTTTTAGGCACATATAAAGTAATTTATATATTTTTATACAAAACAGTAGACAATTTTGTTGGTTTAGTTTAATACTATTAATACTGTATAAATGTTGATAAAAAAATAATTTTAATTACATTAATCAAACATTATTATTATTGATGATATAGTTTCAATGTCATAGGATATTATAGTACATGTATATTATTATCATATATTTTTAGAATAAACTAAAACTCATAATTAGTTTTTTTAGACAGGTTAAATTATTTATAATTTTAATTAAAATGATTATTTATATTTAAAAATAAACTTATCATTTTTATAACATTTAATTATATTAATAAATCTTATAAATATTATATTGATAAAAAAATTTGAAATTAATAAGTTTAAGTTTTAAAAAACCCAATGATTATAGTTTAAACAAAGTTACAAATTTATATAAAAAAAACTATTAGATATTTCTAGAAATATATATTATTGAATAATATAATAATATATATATATATAATATCAAGTTATTTCCTGGAAGTAATAAACAATTAAATATTATATATATCTATAATCAATAATATAAATATATTTTTTAAAAATCATATTAAGAATATTGAATTTTGCTTAACATTTCAATAATATATAAAATAAATTTTAAATATTAAAATTAATTCTATAATAATGTCTACTACTATAAAGTTTGTATGAAATATACTAATAGTTACGATAAAACATTAATTAATAATTTTTATTATTTATTAAAAAAAATGATATACAGCTGCGGCTGAATGTCTGGAAAGTTTGGCCGATATATCGCTAAAGTATGGCTCAAGAAATGAAAAACGGGAATCACTTTCATCGTTGATAAAGGCGTCCGATTATTACACGAAAGCATCGCAACCGAAACAAGCGGTTCTGGCACTGAAACGGGCCCTCAATATCATAGAGTTGTCGCCGAAAAATGATTTGACTGTTGTGGCCGACAAATATCGTGATTGTGTCCAACTGTATCGCGAACTTGATCTAAATAATTTGGCTGATATTAGCCAACAAATATGCCAATCGGTGGACAAACAACATGACAACAATTATTCAAACGTATGATTATTATTATTATTATTTAGTAGACTTTTAACCGAAATTTTTTTTATTTTATTCATTAAGCAGTTTCCGATGTCTGCTGACCTAATGAGGTCGTGGAGTCCATCGACCACGACTTATACGGTTACCACCAATAATAGCGATGACGATAACGATATGGACAACAGCAACGGACAAACTCTTGGAGAACAAATCGAAAACAAAGAATGGGTTCAAAAACAGATACGTCTTCTACAAGAAGAATGCGACCAATTGAACAAATTATCATCAAATTATGACAACAATACTAATAGTTGTAATGATTTGATTGACAACTATTTATTTTCGACGATGACTACTAATACTACTACTGCTAATGGTATTGAAGACTACGATTATTACAACAAATCTACTGTAAGTTTTTGATTTTTTAATTTTAATTTTTTTTCTAGTATTTTAATTAAGTTATTAATTTTATTATTAGATGAATATCAATGAAAAGACAATTGACAATCAAAAGAATTTCACTGACAATAATAATTATAATAATAATAATGAAAAAAAGCAAAAGTTGCGAAAAAATGTTAAACAATTGCTAAAGAAATTCAAATCTTCGCCAACCGATAATCGTATAGACGATAATATATTACCGCAAACTAGTGAATCATCTCCAGTAGGAGTGGAGAAGACAACAACAACAACAGCAACTGTGAAGAAGCGTAAGCGTCGTCTCAAACCTAAAGAACTATCTGAAGAGTCGCCCGAAAAGCGTTTAATAAAATTATCAAAATTGCAAATCACTCATCACTTCCGTATCGATGACAAACATCCGGCCGAACGTCTGGTATGTCAACTCTGTGAGGAATCAATTCTGTGCTACCGGTGGTCAATAGTTACCGATCATCTGAAAGGTCGCAAACACAACCAATTGGTCGATAAACAGTTGATTGTGTCCACCAATTCATTATCTGCCGGTGCTATTGATAATGTCCAGCCAGTTATGCAATTAAACGATACTTACGGTCAAACGGTAAATGTAACACAACTGAGACACACCAGATCAACAGTTAGTCAGCCGATGACCACTACACAGATCATACCTGTGCCCAATACAATAATGTCCGAAACTATTCAAACGACTACTGGCCACGTCCTGTGCCAATTGTCACCAATACAATCGCTGGATTCGTATCTAAGTTTACCACTAAGTACAGGAAAACTAGTTAATGGTAATAGTTTGATGACAATAATTAGATTATATCCAAATATAAACTTTAAATATTAAATTGTTTTTTATAACTTAGATTATGACTCACAAGCACTACTTGTCTACCCCTGTGATGATATTGATGCTGATGATGAAGTTAATGGCCACCAGAAAACCTACAAAAGTTTAGACACACCGCCCCTGATGGACATGGCGTACGCACCCAGTTATCAACGATTGTAACTAACTTTTTTTTTACCGTATCGTCGTTTGGGACTATAATTATGGCACTATTACCTAATTGTTGAATCAATTATTATTACTATTTTTGTTAATTATTATATATATACTTGAATTATACAATATTTTATTTAATAAATTTATGAATTAAAGAAATAACAATTTTTATAAACAATTTTAACGGCACTTGAATTATGGCAAGTCTTAATGGATATAATAAAATGCATATATTTTTATCGCATCATAACTTCGTGTTAGTTATTGTTGTTGTTGTTGTAGTTGTTGTTGACATAATTGGCAAAATTGTTTTAAATCACTAAAATATAGTGAATAATTAGCATAGGATTTGTTGAGACTGGTATGCAATCTATCGATAAGCAGTTTGACTGATGGATTCCGATTGAATTGGTCGCTAAAATTGCCGAACCATTCCTTACGTATTACCCGAATCATATCGCGCAGTGTTGTGTTTGCAATGTCCAACTCGAGCATCAGTTTCCAATCTGATTCGCCCCAAATCTGTTTGTATGTTTTGATAATAAATTTCAATATCAATTGTTCACATTCGTCACGATATCTGATCCAATCGTCATATTTTAATGGTAATGATGATGATGACGACGCTGGCGATGATGTTACTGATGGTGGTGGTGTTGATTGTGATTGTGTCATCGGTGATGATAATGGCTTACAGTCACTATTGGTGGTCACAGTATTCTGCTTCTGTTGTTGTTGTTGTTGTTTATTGCTATAAATGGATTTCATTCTAGACTTTAACATTGATGTCATCGATGTTAAAGACTTCGCTGTTGCAGTCATTGTCTTGCGTTTAGTTGGACTTTGAATGTGTTTTGCTTGAGATYTATGTAATAGATTTTGTTTTCGGGAGATTTGATTTGTTTTATTATTATTTTTATTATCACCACTTATAACAACTTGATTATTATCACCACTTTTAAGACGTTTACTAATTGATTCGCAATTATCTTTAGCATTATCTTCGTAAGCGTCGACGACATCGTTATCTTTGCGCCACTCATCTGAAAGAAACGATGTATTATTATTCAGACGATATTTATCGCAAAAATCTATCCATTTGTTGACTTTGAGACCATAGATCAGTGCTTTATTGCACAGATTGACATCGTTGGTAATGAGCAATACATCCAGTGGTGATGATGTTGGTGTTGATAATGATTTGTCTCTTAATTCGAAACAATAATTTAGTATTTTATCGTCATTTGTTTCTTCTTCAATCAGTTGATGTTTGCTATGCTTTTGGTTTGCTAAGGATTTGTTGTTGTATTTGATTTGGCCTTTAATTAGTCCTGCAATCGGTAAATCAAATCAAAAAAGAAAGTTTATATAAGATATCAAGATTTTAATGTCTGAAAATCAAACCATTAGTTTTGTTCAGCTGTTCGTTAATAAAGTGGATAACATTGACAACAGACTTATTGTTGTTGTTGTTGTTGTTGTGTTTGTTACCACCTTTAAGGCCATCCAACTCTTGTACGACAACCCATGGTATCATAAATGACTTGATTTGACTCATATGAGGTAATCGTTTGGTTTCAATTAGACAAATCATTTGTTTCAATTGGTTCAGATGCGACAACAATACATTGGTGTCCAATACGCAGACCAATTGCCGACGGCGATTGTCTGGTACAACACGTCTCTTGGCTTTAACTATGTGTCTGATCAGCGACTCATACGGCGGTAACTTGTCTTTAACTTTAACTTGGGTTCGGTTGTTGTTGTTGTTGTTGTTGGTCTCATCGATGGCCCGTTTTTTCGACAACAACGACACTATTGCCGCGCGCGAGATAAACAACAATCAATTGATGGGAACAAATACTGTGATATGCTTACCATTATCGTCATCAATGATAACACAATCATCATCATCGATGTCCATTTCTTCGATCTGATCCATTGCTGGCCTTATCTGATCCATTGAAAAATACCAATTAGTTTACTATTACTTTACATCAATAATAATAATCAAAACATTTCATACATTCAGTAAACTATTGCCTAATAATAATGTTATGTTATGCGCACATTGAACGATATACTCAAACACACTGTATACTAAACGTATGTATTTCTATAGTAAATCAATTACAGTAAGACTAATGAATAATAGTTACTATTTGTTATACACAGTACTGTATTGTATTTGTTTGTAAAGCTATTTGTGTTGACAAACAACAACATCAGTGTAGAGATCAGTCAATCATATGATTTGATCCAACAATTTATTTATTAAGAAAAAAAACAAATCGTTTTTTTTCTTCAAGAGGTTTTCTTGACCACCACATAGTCCGAGTCCGACCAATTGTCTGTCACCAAACCGGACAATATGGCCGACAATTTTTCCGATGATAGCTCGTCGGGTGTTGACAGCAACAGCAGCGATGCCGACGACAATAGACGGCCGACGACGTCGCCGCCAATGCAGCCGCCGATTAGCAATAATAAGTTTGCTAACGACGGCTCGTTTCTCGAACTATTCAAACAAATGCAGTCAAAGAAACAACAACTGGACAGTCAATTGGCCACCGACGAGAAGAAGAAGACAACTACCGATAGTATGAATGACAACAATCTGTCTAAAGATAGTACAGCAGTAGTGGTGGACACGACTGTTGTCGACGACAGTAAACGAGATGCTAATGAAGACAACAAAACAAATACCAGTAGTAGTAGTAGTAGTTTGGTATGTCTTCACTCGAAAGAGTTTGATTTGGATTTAATAATAGTCTTTTAGATTGACTTCTTGTCTGTTTTTTTGTCTGTTGTGTTGTTTCTGTATGTGAATTGAAGACAACAACAACTACTGGTATCACAAAGAGACGACCGAAGACACTTAAGACAGGACTTATTAAGAAGCAAAAGACTGACCAAACCGATGGCCAGGCGAGCGGTAATGAACCGACAGATGCCTGGAGTCGATATATGAGAGAAGTTCGACAATATAAGGATAAGTACGGCGACGACAACGACAAGAATAGACCGCTTGTTAAATAGCCGTCCGATTGATTGGTCTTTAATTGGTCACTACTTCTTCTTCTTCTTTGTCGTTGTTGTTGTCTTTTACTTCTTCATTCATCTACGAATTCAATCAGCACTGATGATGTTATCATAACATTAACTAATAATAACTTATATATAATTTAAATTAATAACCACTAAAAACAAAATTGTTTGTAAAGTTTGTACAAATGAACACAAAAAAAATAATTGAAGTAAAAAAATGATGAATTATGTAATAATGGGATCAATTAGTCGAACTGATTATTAAGAGTAACATTGATTGCCATTTATTTATGTGGTAATCAATGATAAAAATTTAATGATAATTATTAAAAAAAAAGTATATAAAATTATTGTAATTTATAAAAAACAAACTTGTCTATCAATAGATGATCAATGAAACAGATGATTGTTGTTGATGTAAATGGTGTTTAACTATAAAAAAAATCAACTAATTTATGATTCTTGTTGTTGTCGATGATGTGTATGACTTTTAATCTCATAGTATAGTTCGTAAGAGGCGTAGGCATCGATGGCAGCGTATTGTAGCTGTTCATCACTGAGCGGATTCTTCGACCAATTGGTCAGTCGCTGGACTTTACTAATGGGTTGACCCAAGAATTTATATGACATATCACTCAAACTCATCCGTTTTGTGAAACCTTTTTTTTTGTGGTTTTTGTGATAAACAATTGTTTAACTTAAGTTTTAATCATTGAATAACAGATTCATATGATAATTCATAATTATCATCGATGGTTAATAATAATAATAATACCTAAAAGTTTGCCGGCCATATAGTTGAGATCAATAACCGATTTGTTCGGTGACATAACTATGTCATCGAATGGCAGCCGATAGTCGCGTTGAAGTTTATTAAAGTCGCCGGCAATATTGAGGCCAACTTTGATAAAGTGGTCATCGGTTAGCAGTTGTGTGAGTAGTTCGGGAAAATAGTAGTCCATTGCCGATAAGTGTATTAAATGGCATTCAATGCCATCGAAACAAAGCTGAACTAAACAAACTTTGGACACTTCGGGAAATAACAAATTTATTGATTAATTTAGTTGTAATCATAACAATCAACCGTTTAATTACTTCGGGGAAAAGCAACCCATTCGGCATCAAACCCGACGACCACTTTATCGTTGTCGATCACCGAATCGCTGGGCAAATGTTGTGCCAATAGTGAACCGAGAGTGGCATCAACTGACTGACGGTTGTTATGATAATGGATGTGTCCATCAAACCATAGACATGATTGCTTATTATTATTCATGTTAATCCTGCTGACCATGGTGCAATATTTGTTGTTTTTTTTGCTAACTTAAACACATTAAATATAACCTAGATTAACTAATATACTGTATTTAAAAAAATAAAATAAATTAACATGTAGATATTTTTAAAAATGATTAATTTTTGTTTTTGTTATTATTTATTTGCAATAATCTATACATTACTATACATTATTAATTTATATATAAACTGTACTTGTACAGTTATGTTTTGAAATTAGTAATGTCAATTTTTAAATTGAACATGCTTAGTCACATGATAAACATAATACTGTAACCGCCTCTCTCTCTCTCTCTCTCTCTCTCTCTCTCTCCTCTATGTATTAGTGTTGGAAATATTGCTGGAAATATCTGGAATTTTCTAAATTCCGAATTTTCCTAACATAAATAGCAATTATAATTTATTAAATTAGTTTTTTTAGAAAAGTTATATAATTTATAATTTCAATTTTTAATAAATCATATAGTATTTGACACTGTTAGTGCTGTTATTTTTAAATTAATAAATAAATACATATTTTAAATAATGTATATAAATTTTTCATAGAAATATAACATTGGTACTATTATACAGTATTAATAATACCAAAAAAAAGTTGTCAAACTTGTATTTTATATTTTTAAAAAAATCAGTATCATATATGTATATTTTTATTTGTATATTTATTATCATATGTATATTTTTATTATTAGTAAAAAAATTATTAATTCAAAAAATCAATTATATATGAAATTATTATTTTTTTTTTAAAAGATACTAAATATTTATTGTGACACACAAAAAATAATAGACGTTTAAAAATTAATTAGTAATTAATTGATATTTTCAAAATGATAAATATAATGGATAGTTAGGAGCTATTGGTGGCGGCGGTCGATGATTAGGCCGATCGGGACGATCTGGTAGCCAACCGCCGCTTACCGTAGGTCTCTGATTGCTGCTTGTCGGCCGATGACTGCCGCTAACAGCGGCTATTGGACTGATGCCGGCGCCGCTACCGCTGCCGACGCCGAGCGACGGTCGTTGGTGGTCTCTAAGGGGAAATACATTGTACGGATAGCGGCTATCGACGTTGCCGGCCGGCCAGTAATTGCAGACAATATAGGTTTCGTAGTACTGGCGGGTGTCGTCCTCGACACGAGCGCAGCCTAAATACTGGGATCCTCTCCAAACAACTTGACTGAAACCACCGGTTTTCTCATGAAATCCGGGTCTATTGTAATCGTATTGATCTTTACCCTTATACCAGAGGTCGATGGCATTGGCACACGAATGGTAACCTTTGCTATCGTAATACCAGTAGAAGTTTTCGCCGAAAATCGTACGCTGGCTGTCGCTGACTGGCCGCTGGCCATCGATTTTGGCCAGACTTCTGATTCTGTTCAATGCATATTCTGTGGCCTACGATGGCGAAGAAGTGGTTATTATCAATGGATTTTTAAAGACAAAAAAAAAATTTATTAAAAAAAATCAATTCAATTACAGTTCTATTTAATTGAAGTCTTTCGGTATTTTCATGAAGATCTCTGTACTTATTGTGTGCCCGAAGACAGTCCTCGAGGAAGGCGTCGTCGGCGATGACTTTGATGCCACACTCGATATCTTTTTTGATTGAATAGCAATTAATTAAATCTTTTTTTTAAAAAAAAGTATTATTATTTTAAACAATTTTTTTTTAAACTTACGATTAATTGTATTAAAAATAAATGCTAGAAATATTGTTAGCCAAACGTATGACAACGATATGGCCATTGATTTAATTTGTTTTTTTCTCGTCGGTTAACTTATAGTTAAGACAGACCAACAACATCAACAACAACAACAACAACAAAAGTTAGTGAAACCACTAAAATAAATATTTTTATGAAACTAAAAAATTTCAATTGAAAACTTTCACTTTTATAGACTCTCCGATGATGTCCATTAATATTTTATCATTAGTTTTAATCTTTATTTTGTACATTAAAAAAATTAGTTTTTTTTTAAAAAAAGATTGTTATATACACTATATTAAAAGCCAAGTGTAGGGGGCTATGGCCTATGGGAGGGGAAAACTTTTAGCTAATAACACCGCAAAGTTGTTACTAATTTTTGTCCATTTCATTCAACTTTTTTGTTGTTTTGGTTTATTCTTAGTTGTAATAACATTATATAATGATTTTGGGATTTGATTTGAAGTAATTATAAAAAAATATTAGATTTTTAATTCGCATAATATCTGCTATTTTTTATGCACCATTTTTTTTGTTATCTCAATCAATTAAAATATATTAATATTTATTTTATATTTAATATAATTATTATTATATATATATAGTATATATATATATATATATATATATATATATACTTTATATATATGGATGTATATATCGGTGGTAGCAATGAATGACACTAAAGAAGTTGATGGACCACATTCTTCGACATCTAAGATAAGAGAAAACACTTACAGAAATTACAGTATATATTACGAGAATCATTGTCGCAATCACTCGTTATTTACTATTATATATATATATATATATATATATATATATATATATATTAATAGACTTTTTGAACCTAAATATGAACTTTCAATTTTCAACTATAATACAAGAATATACAGGTATTATAGAGAAATATATATTAAGTATATTGATATAAGTTATATCATATATATATAGGTATATAAATGGGATTTACAATTATGATATAAAATATTGAAAATGAAAGTTTTTTTTTGAAATCAAGTTTAATGTTATAATCATAAGTTTGATTTTATTTTATTTTTTAAATTATTAATTAGGTATATTGTAGTAGTATAGTGTATATAATATATACTCTCTATAGAGACAAATAAATTTTATACTGTATATTCATTATAGTGAACAAACATATATTGAGCAAAAATATGTAAATTTTATAATTTATTATAGTTTAGTATTTAATTATAATAGTATAGTCAATTAATTTGATTTTTATGCAAAAATAAAAATAATTTTATGAATATATTAATAAAGTATGTTTTGAATTAAATATTATTATTATATTAATGATGTCATTAAATTTAATTGCTATAATATAGAATAATTTAATATTAAAAATTTTGAATATATCATTGATTTTGTATACACATTACACAATATATTTATAATATAATACAAATAAATTATAATATTATTTTGAAAAACAGATGACATTGTAAAATAACATTGTTGTAATATATTATTTTTCTATTTATTGATAATAAATTAATTTTTTTATCAATGTTATCTACAAACATGTACAAGCATAGTTTTCCAATTATTAACGTTATAAAAAATAATTACATTTACTACTGTATATCTATTAATAGATAAAATATATTTAAATTATTTATATATATATAAAAAGTTTATATGCTTAAATGCGTTTTGCATAAAATTAAAAATAAAATACTAATAATTATTATTATATAATTGTATTTATTTTGTACAATAGACCTTATAATTTGGTAATATCATAAATCTATTATTAACAAAATCATCTAGTGCAATTTTATCTACAAACAAAAATCTAGCCATAATTTTTTGCCAATTAAAAAATTAATTAATTTTTTTTGCAATAATTATATAATCATCATTATCTGATTATATAATGTTTTTTTAAAAAAAAACTATGGGTTTAAATAATTGTATCTAATATTTGTATTTGTAAACTAAAAAAAATGTTTCACACACACACACACACACACACACACACACACACACACACACACACACACACACACACACACACACACACACATACACACACACACTTAAACTATTATATGTTGAAACTTTAAAAAAATATATATATATCCTTTATTTTTGTTTTGAAAAATTAAATTAACTTTAAAAAAAATATATTTTATAAGATTAATTAATATTTGGTTGGCTCCCCCCTCCCCTCTCCACCCCTCCCCACCCCCAGTAAAACCCCCCGATATGCTAATATTGATGACGTTATTTATATCATGACGTACTATATGTAAGACACTATTCGAGAACATTCGAGAAGTTTGGAGATTATTGTAGAAAATGTATTAAAAAGGTCTATAAATATAGCGATTATACGACACATAACACTATATAATACTAAATACTATATTAAAGCCTAAAAATATATATATATTTTAACAGTGAATGTCATATACAAAGTGTTGATCGCATTACTGGTAATCACTTTTATTAAGTAATATCTCATCAAAAATAATAAGAAGAAGAAAAATCTTCGGGACTTTCGTTCTCTGAAAAAGAGGAATCACTTCCACGAAAAGGATCCACTCATTCGGTGTTTGTGTCTGAAGAAGAATAAGAAGAAGACATCCCAACGACTAGAACTGCTAAGAGTTTTCATAGTCCCGCGCGATATATATATATCGCATACTAAATATTTTTTAATCAACTAATTGATCCCTGAATATCAACAAAAATGGGTAAAGACTACTATAAGATATTGGGTATCGCGAAGACGGCTACCGACGATGAAATCAAGAAAGCCTATCGCAAACTGGCCCTCAAATACCATCCGGACAAGAATAAGGATAAGGGAGCCGAAGAAAAATTCAAAGATATTGCCGAAGCCTACGAAGTATTATCGGATAAGAAAAAGCGCGATATTTTCGACCAGTTTGGCGAAGAAGGACTGAAAGGTGGTATCGGCGGCGGCGGCGGAGGAGGTCCTGGTAGTGGTGGAGGTGGCGGTAGTTTTGGTACCTCTGGATCGAATTTTACATACGAATTTCATGGCGACCCCCGCCAAACTTTTTCCCAGTTTTTCGGTACCGATAATCCATTTGATATGTTCTTCAATATGGGAGGACTGGGCGGCCACCAGCACCCGGGTGGTGTCGGTGGTCAAGGTTTCGAACAGCATATGGATATCGATAACGATCATATATTTATGAATAATTTTATGTCCGGTGGCGGACAACCGGGCGGTCGTCCGGGAAATATATTCACACAACAAAGTCACACATCATCGGGTGGTTCTCCTCGTAAAAATCGTGCCAAACAAGACCCGCCTGTCGAACACCAATTGATGGTCACACTCGACGAAGTGCTCAGGGGTTGTACAAAGAAAATGAAGATTACCCGTAAAGTGTTGAACACTGATGGCAAAAGCTATCGCAAAGAGGACAAAGTGTTAACCATTAATGTTAAGCCCGGCTGGAAGGCCGGAACAAAGATTACGTTTCAACGCGAAGGCGACCAGAATTCGGGTTCAATACCCGCCGATATTATATTTATTATCAAAGACAAACCGCATCCGATGTTCAAACGCGACGGTCACGATATTGTCTATACGGCTAAAATTACGCTAAAGGACGCCCTGTGCGGTACTCAGATAACAGTACCGACACTGACCGGGGAGAAAATGCCCGTCAGGATAGCCGAAGTAATCAAACCGACAACTGTTAAACGTTTGTCTGGTCACGGACTGCCCTATCCGAAGGAACCCAATCGCAGGGGTGACCTATTGATACATTTTGATATCAAATTTCCCGATTCTCTGACAGACTCAATGAAACAATTGATTGGCGATATATTACCATAAGTTTAGTGTTTATTTTTTTGGGGAAAATTTATTTTTTTTTAATTATTTATTTATAATTTGTAATTATATTATTATAATAATACTATGGTTTGTAAATCTTGATTATATATATATTTAACATTGTTTTTTGTAGTCATTTTTTTAAACAAAAAAATCTCAATTGAAATTATTGAGTGTTTATAATAAGTAATTAGTAATTACTATATTTATTTTTATTTATTTAATTTTTTGACGATAAATATTATTGATTTCTTCAATGATATTACTGTTGTATATCATTATAGATGAAAAAATAACAACTTATAGTCTATTTTTGTTATTTAATTTTGATTTTTAATTATTGTATATAAAGGTATATTTGATGTAAATTTATATCATTGACATGATTGAACACTACACTGTTGTTTGAATACATATTATATATATATATATATATAAATATGAATATTATTATAAATTTTAAATGACTTTAAAATATTGTAAATAAAATTGGATGTTTATTTGATTTATAAAAATTGTTGTAATTATTATTAATATTACCAGGTAATATATTTTTTTAAAAGTATAATTGAATGTGACCTACCTTATTAATAATACCTGTATACAATAAATAACTAAATAAATATTTAATTTGCCGTTAAGTTTATTTTATAACTTATATATACTTATATATGTATATATAATTAATGATAAATAGTAATAAATAAATTAATAAGTAGTACTTTGAAAGCAAACTTTATTATTAATAATATTAATTATATGTTATAATAATTTCAAAAATGTTTTTTTTATGGTAATATAATATATATATATTATATATTACTATAATATAATATAATGAAAAATCACACTTTGAATTACTTTATTTTTATAATAATTGTTATAATAATGGTATAATTTTGAAAATGTTCATGGTAATCTCTGTGTTAATGTACAATTTTTGTTTTTTTTTAATAATAATTAGAAATATTAGAAATAAATTGTCATCGATATATATTCTGTATATATATTTATTACATATGTATACTATAAACAGTGTATACTGTATATTTTGTTTACTCTATACTGTTATACTAGTTTATCAATAGTAATTACTGTACAAATAAACAAATATACAGTATAACATCTTTTAACTTTTAACTATGTATTAATATTACAGTTAATAATAAAACCTAAAATACTGTTTTTAATACTGTTAAATAATTTTTTTTTTAATTTTTTGTTTTTGTGTTAAATATTACAATAAAATTGAAATTATTAAAAACTATAAAACAATTTCAATATCATTATGTGCGTAGACAGAAGCAATTTTGGTTAATTTTTTTAAAAATTTAATTTTAAAAATTATTTTTAATATAATTTTGTTTTGTATTTTTTTTGAAATAATTCTATTAAATATTACAATTTATATTAATAGTAATGATATTTTTTTATTATTTATTTTTAACAAAAAAATAATAATAATAAATAAAAATCAGTCCAAATGAATTATTATTATTTTTTGGCAATTAATTGGCATTTAAAAATTAGCTTATAATTAATTGTTTTACTTGTTTGGCAAAATTGAGGGACAACTTGTTTGGCAAATGTTTTTTTGTTTTGTTTTTATGAAAAAATGCATAACTTTAATAATAACAATAAGTTATACAATTAGTAACTCTCTATTAGGTAATGTACAGGAATTATATTTATAGATATAAATATTATTATTTTTTTATAAATATTTATAATATATATATATATATATATATATATATTAATATCATAAAAATTCATAATAATTATTATAATAAATTTCAATTAGTATTTATACATTAGTATTAAATATTATAGTATTAACAATAATGATCACCAATCATTTGTAGTATTAATAATATTAATAATTTTTTTTAATAAAAAATAAATTATATAAAAATTTAATATACATGTACTGTATATATAAGGATTCTATAAATAAATAAATTGAAATTAAATATCTAATAACTAACTAAAAAAATTTTCTTTATCTAATTTATATACTGGCAAACCTGTATATTATTATTACAAAAAATCACAAATTATTGCTGTTTGTTAATTAATATTAAGTAATAATTAATTAACTAAAATAAGATTATTATATTAGATAAATAAATTTATATATATATATATATATATATATATATATATATATATATATATATCATAATAGCAAATCATTAACTAGCATATCATTAATAATTAAATTACCATTTATTGGCTGATAGCAAGTTTTTAAACAACAAAAAATTATACTATAATTTAACTGCATATTAAAAATTTATATATTTTGTCTTTAAATAGTTATTTAAAATTAAAAAAATAAAATAAAATGATTAAAGAAAAACTCACTGAAATTTAATTATATAGATATTCATCGATAATATTATCGATAGTTATATCATTATATGCCTTAAGTTTTTGCTTATTTAACTAAACCATAATAATAATAATATCATAGCAGTAATAATATTATTAATACTAAAAATATAAATAAGTAATACCAGTAATAAGAATCAGTAAATTGTATTATAATCTGATCCATACTGTGGTGGACACGAATCGCTGAACTTGTCTTTGACAAAGTCGTCATTTTTCTGGACAATCTTTGTCTTACTCTGACACGCAAAAGCAAACCTCAAATCTTTGATCATCTCATCGATAACTGATTCCTGAAATCATAAAACAAAACAAAAAATCACAAAAAATAAATACAATATATTTATTTAGTTTAAGATAAGATTTAGGAAATTAAATTATAGAAAATATTTATTGATATAATAGAAAAAAATGAACCAAAAATAAAACTAATTAAACTTTTTTTAAAGATACTATTAGACAAATACAATATAATTGGGAAATAATAAATGTTTTTTTTTAAATAAATAAGAAAAAAATTGTAGTTTGAATACTGACAACAACCTCACTGACCTCTTTGTCGGCACTTTTTCTAGCCTTCCAAATGAACTCGAAGATGGCCACCAAAAACGATAGGGTCAGACCTCCCAATAGGACCACAAAAACACCGCCGACGTGATCGATGCTCAGATTGTTGACGGCTGAAGACTTTTTTGTCTCTTCAGCACATTTACCACCACCTGATCCACACAAATGAGTTTGGGGTGGGGTGGGGATGGTTAGAGAAAGGTTAGCATTTTTTTTATAAAAAAGTTTAAATCATAAGGTTATTGTTTTTTTAAAAAATATTATGTGTATGTATGGGTTGGATAGACAGTACATACCTTTCTTTTGCTTCCACCACCTGTCCTTTAATTGCAATAGTATTCCGTTTTCGTGTAATTTCAATATAGCGTGCGATAATGGGTTTCTATATGGAGAATCTATTGTATTTAAAAAAAAATAAAAAATAATAATGTATTTTAAATTGTTTTTTAACACACACAAAAAATTGCAATTAAATTATTTAATAATATATTTTTTCCCCTCTAAAATACCTTTAGGACTGGCAATTCCGTATCCTTTAGTATCGAGTAGTCCACCGATTTGTGTCAAATTACAGTCCCTTTCAATCTTATACTCAATCGATGCACTTTCCCTATGAAATCCAAGTTTTATTTATAAATAAAAAATTAAATAAATAAATAAAATATTTAATAATTGATTATTTATATCAAATTTGCAATTAATTACCGGTAATTAATTATTAATTAATTAACTAAAAAACTTACATTAGATAAGCATAGTTGCCATTACTTTTCTGGACTCTTTCAATGCCGTCCCGATTGGATTTGGTAAACACCGACGGGTTATTCTTCATGAATGCCCACATTCGCTGATGAGTCGGTATTTTGGATTCGGCAAAGAATGCTTTGGTCGTACCGGTTCCCAGACAGCCGTATTTGATCTGTGTCTGTGAGGCCATACCTTCGGCATCTTCGATGGGATAAATCACTTTTTCGACTGTCAAAAATGCGGCCAAATTTGCCGTATACGACGATATCATTATCAGTGTAAAAAAGTACCAAATGGCTGCTACGGTTCGGGTAGACATTGCTCTGAATGGATGAATGGACAGTTGGTTTTTTTAGAAAATTTATATTTCATATATATAAAGTATATACCTTAATATTTAGTGTATATTAATTAAAATACTGTACATACTTGGGTGCTACAGCTGATCCCTGTTGCATCATTGTGCCGATGGTAAATGAAAAACTATTGATCAAGCTGAAATTGTTTTCCAATACATTATCTCCCTGTCTACACGGGTGCGGGTCATCCCATTCATCTATATATATGTTTTTAAATATATATATATATAAATATCGGTAATTATATTGATATATACAGTATATATTAATTTACTTACACGGCGTTAGTCGGCCTACAATGAACAGTATGGTACTGACACTGATATAGGCGCCCAAAACGTAAATCCAGACAATGTTTTGAAAGGGCGACAAAAACGAGAACAGTGTCGTCACTTTGGTTGTCGGCTTCTTAAACAATATACTAATCCCGGTGTTCATAAATGGTTGGGTAAAGTCAACAGCTTCTTCACGTTTGGAACTAATAGTTAGATCGACAATAGCAATGTCGGCCTCATTTCGGATCAGTTCACCTGTTTTTTGTGGATAGTTGTTAATGATTATTGGATCAAATTATGGTGATATAAAAAATGTATAGACAATTATACCTATCATTCCATTCCAATTGCCATTTTCATCTTTGATGCCGTAGGCATTGTCTTTGACCAATTGGAATCGATAGCTGAATCCCATAATTTTGGATAACTCTTCGATTAGATCCACTGCAAAGCCTTCGTACTGTTGGTTACCCTCCCTTGAAATGGCACTTTCCTTCCACATGGTATACGGTTCACTGATAATTGTGGTAACCCTTAGCATAACGTTTTTCATCGATATCACTGAATACTGTTTCATCATATCCGAGTTGATTTGCAAACTACTGGTGCCGTTTACCTGTGAATTTTCAGTCCAATAGCCAATCTAAATGGTAATCCCAACAAAAACAAATGATAATTATTTTATATTTTTAATATTATTTTTTAAAAAATTAACTATAATTTATATACTATAATAAAATATTAAACTAAAACACATAATAAAAAAATAGTTATACTTTTTGTAGTCCATCGGGAAATATACTCATGACGTCCAATGCAAAGTTGGATCTGTAACCCGACTGATCAAAACCAACCAGTCCTGTAATACCGCGGAATGTAATCTTTAAAAAAAATATTTGATAATTAAAAATTGTGTTAATTTAAAAAAACAAATATGTATTAAAATACAGGTCTCATATAATTGATAAGAGAGCTTCCGTATAGCCAGGGACTGCCATTTTCACAGGATATCGGCTGAATGCCGTCAACTGACTGACTTTGATCCAAGTCTTGCAGAGCAGTGGCCAACAGTTTGACGCCATCGTAGACCAGTGCAGAGTCCGTCTAAAAAAATGTTATAACAAACAAACAAAAAAGTGAATTATATATATTGTATTTAATATATAAAAAAAAATAATTATTAAAATTCATACCAGTATATATTTTGGGGGCAATATATGTTTTTTGCCAATTTTCGAGGCCAATAGTGACCATTGGCTCATCAGATCCTGTAGTTCGGGACTGATTACATCAACCAAACGAAACGATGAGATCTTTGTATTACCAAACTTAAAGTCCTCCAAATCGACTGTATGTAAGTCCTGTAAAAGTATTTAAACATTTTTATTTTTTGAAAAATCAATATACAGTATATTACAGTATAATATTCATTATCAATCAAACTGATGAACAAAAAATACATTTTGTAATAAATAGTAATAATTAATTAATTAATTAATTAAAACTAACCAATGATGTTATCAAATAACTATGTATCTCGGTCATCATTCCAACTTGTTGAGCCTTAATTAATTAAATTATAATCAATATTAAAATAATAATTAATTTTAATTTTTTATATATTTTTTAAATACATGTCTCAAAACGTTGACCAAATTTTCATGTTTGACATCCAATACAATATTGACAATCTTTGAGTGCGATTTGTTAATCTCCCAGAAAGTGTCTCTATAGGGCTTTCCCGGCTTAAACTGATAGAGAAATATCTGCCAATCGTGGCGTTCAGCTTCCTTGAGGAACTCCTGTATTCTGATGATACCTGAGCCGTACGTATTGTGTATAAAAATTAATTAATTGATTAATTAATATATTTTTTTAAAAAAAGATAAAAACCTTCATTAGTTTCATAAGCAATGGCAAACACTTTCCAATTCCAAGCTTTAACTAAATCTATATAAGCTTTGGCTAAGACAACAGTTTTCGGATACAAATTAATCGATAGATCGTCTCGTTGTATCTGAAAGTCCCAACTGGTCTCTACGTGAGGTATTTCCAGTGCATCGCATATGGATTGTGTGTGCGATGAACTAGCACTGAGACCCGACGGTCCAAATATTGCTACCACACCGTTGTTTAATAAGGAACATACTGTTTGGGTTTGATTTATTACATTATATATATATAATGATTAAATGAATCAAATGTTTTACTAATCATTATTATCACCTCTTTTATTGGCGTGAAAACTGTCGAAATGGTCGACCCTTTCGATTTGTGGCACTAGTGTTGTCTGGGCCAGTATTGTCGAGTCCGAGTTGATCCGGTCGACGGCAAACCGGAACAACAGTTCCTCTTCGTGCTGGTCATCACCAAACAGAGCACCTGTACTCATACATACATATATATACACACACAGGTACTGTAGTTAATATCACCCATAGTCTTTCATATATCAATAATATATATATATACCAAATAGGATAATATACCCAAACACATAACAAAACAACTATTTAACCAACCAACATCATTATCATATCAATAAATCATAGACCAATCAAATCACTAATAATCAAATCTATAAAATTGTTTTTTTTGTTAGATAATAAAATCACATTAATTAATTAAGATTGATTAGAAATAAATAAATAAATCATAAAACATTTACATAAGTACATTAAATAAATACATATAAAAATCATAATATTAAATAAGCTTATTATTTTCAATGAATTATATATTTTATAAACTACTATTAATATATTATCAATATCAATCATATTATATTTTATATTATAAAATTAAATATAAATATATTTATTAAAAAAATTATAATTTACCAATTTTAATAGTACTGGGAAGTGCATTGGATAACAATAATAGATAATGATTGAGCACAATATATTGAATGAGTAATTGTAAAAATCTATTAAAATCTATTAATTTAATCATAATTTTGTTGCTTATTAATTTATTAAATATTTATATCATTATTGTTGACCAATAAAGTTGACCAAGTATTGCATTATTGAAATAATTATACTGTAAATATTTTATTTTTTTTGAGGATTAATTAAAACTTAATAAAATATAGGAGACATAAAAATAGGCCATATTTATAGTTAACTATTTTTTATAGTCACAAAAATTATTTGAAATTAAAATATTGTATCCAAAAAATAAAAATAAATAAATAAAAATTATTGTATCGAAATATAATAAATAACAAGTGGTTATCAAATATTTATATATATAGATATAGATATTGTATTATTAATAAAGAATATTCTGGGCAATACCAAATATTTATTGTTTTATTATTAAATTATATACTGATATATAATACATACATACTATACTGTACAGTATTATATTATATATATATATATATATATATATATCAATATATTGTTACATATATATACTATTATGTAACGATTAAGTAATAATTATTTGATGAACCTAGAATCAATAAACCATAAAAATTTGTATTATGCAACATAAATTACGAATCACATAGACATATAAATATATAGAATTTTAAATATTAAAAATAATAATTTTTTTTATACATTTATAATGTTAATTATAATCAGAATCTTTTTTATAAACTAAATAAATAAATTGTATAAATATTTAATTTAAAAAAAAAAGTTTAAATAATTGTAATCAAAAAAAAAATAATATTTTATATTTGGTTTTGTTTTCCAATAAAAACAAAAATCTATAAAAATATAAATTTTTAAAATATTCTATATATATGTTAATTGATTAAATAACTATATTTTTGTTTAATAATTTTATTTTAAGTAATTATTTAAATATATTATCATGATAATTTAATTTCTAAGCTAATTTCAATCTAAAATTTGTATAATATATATATATATATATAGGATTCTGGTATTATTTAGTACAGAATAACTACTAAAATCTATTTTGACGTAATTTTTAGGTACAATAATAATGTTATAAAAAAAATAATAACAAAAAAATTATTTACAGTTTTATTCAATTCACTGAACACTTATATAACACATACGGTATATACAGTACTATAAAACAAAATCACAATTAAGTTAATAATAATAACAACAAAATCAAAACAAATAACAATTATCGCAGTTATTATAATCACACACTTGACATCATTATCTAAATAGTATAAATCATTGGATCAATTAAATACACAAAAACTATATGTATGTGTGATATGTTATTAGTGATCAATCGGTGCGCGCGCGACAACAACAGCAACAACACGTGCGCGGGTTTTATCACCGATATTAACGATGTCGTCGTCGTCGGCATCGGCGGCGTCGTTGTTGTCCACAAATAGTTGTTATCAAGTGTTAGCACTGATTGCCAGACTATTACGCAAACGTATAGTATTGGCACTGATATTGACACTATCGCTGACCTATTGTCTCGTATCGTTGTTCGGCCACAACAAGACCGCAGGCCATACGTCGGCGGTTGTCGACGACGACTACGACGGCAACAGTTTGGACACCGACCGCTTGCAACACATTATTCGTCAGTCGCAACATTTGTCGCCAGATATGGTCGCCGCCGGTGGCGATGCCAACGGATCGGCACTCAAATCGGCTGCCGTCGACATGAGTGATATCAACGACGACGGCACCAACGGTGGCGGTGCCAATGGCGGCGGCGGAGGCGGCAATGGTGTCCATGTTGTTAGCCGTGTTTGTCGCAACTCAATTCAAGGCAAAGCCTTGATCTCCGATGAACGCGGATTTGTCTGCCATCGTAAAGATGTTCTCCTTAGCGGCTGTTGTGACGCCAGTAGTGCCACAACTCGGCGCTTCTCATGTGATACCTGTCAGGTATGTCTCGACACTCTGGTCTTAAAGACAAAAAATGTCTTATATTACTAAATAATTATCTAACAAAAAATGATTGTTTTTTCGGGTCTTTACAACAAAAAATCCAGACTAACGGCTGTTGCGCTGTCTATGAGTATTGTATATCGTGTTGTTTGGAGCCGTCAAAGAAACCGTTGTTGACCAAAATGATTAGCCAAAAACGGAGCGACACACTAAACATACTGATGGCCAGCATTACCGATCACTTTGAACTATGTCTGACCCGATGTCGTACCAGTTCGGCATCTGTACAACACGAAAATTCCTATCGGGACCCGAAGGCCAAACATTGTTTCGGCGAAATGCACGATACGGACGGTGGCGGCAAAGATATGTGAAATAAATATATATATATTTTTCAATGTTTTTTTATCTATTTGTATAAAACTTATTTAAATTAATTAATATTAAATAAATAATTTTAATATAATAAATCATTGTTATATATAGCCTTTAAATTAGTGTATAAATTTAATTGATATATTGATACTCTGTATATGCGAATTATAAATTTGTAAAAAAATTATTTATTTATATTTATTAATAATAATTATTAAAAAAAACAACAAAAACGATTTTTTCCTATATTTGTATATTTGTTTGTTTAACATAATGATGATAATGATGGCGCAAATATATATATATTTAGTTATTACCTTAATTATTCTGTATATATATATATGGATGGATGATATTAGTTGCAATTTACAAATGATTTTTCCCCCAATTTTATATATTACTAGAATAAAAAAACCAATTTAACATATATCTATATATACACACATATGTATATACAGTATATAAAATTATACATTTTGATTTATACAAAAATAATAATAATAATAATAATCCAGGTTAATTAAGTTAATCCAGCTCTAAATTTTGAGGTCATCATTGGTAATCATTTATTGATTAGAACGACCAATTACTTGACAAAAAAAACAAAACAAAAATAATTAAATTATAAATTTAAAACTTTTATAAAACATCATCCGAGAGTCATACCATTTTGATCATATAATTTGGTGTCAGCCGTAGTATGAGCTCCGGTATTACCGATACCGGTATTACTACTACTAGTAGTAGTAGTAGTGTTTAATTTGAAATTATATGAAACATCACTAGTATTATTATAATCAGTTAATCTGGTCGTTGTTCCCGGAAAGGCACTGATCTTAATGCTATTCAATCGCGATACTAGTAGTGACGTATTATTGCCTCCACCGACACCACCACCACCAGCGCTACTACCGCTACCAACACCACCGCCAACACTATTGTGATTATCACCATTTATTTGTTTCATATTGTATTGTTGCTGCTGTTGATGTTGTTGTTGTTGATGATGATGTAGTACTTCATCATCAGCATCGGTATCTCCCCTACCAGCGCCTATATAATAAAAGCAATTATTATTATTTTTAGTCAATACAATGCCCATTTAGAGGAACCGTCTATTTTTTCTAATTACCGGTAATTATGTAATCATATTTTACCTGATTTTTGAAGCGACACATGTGTAGCATAACTATCGCCCATCGAATCGGTTGATAGTTGCGATGATAAAAGTGGTCCATTCATCGAACTGGTCGACGTACGGCCGCCGTGTGCTCCGCTTTCCGATTCCGATTGGTCAATGGCACGCAAAAATCTGGCCAAATCTTTGACAACAGTTAGACAACCGGAATTGCGGGCCGCGTCTAACAATAGTGTAGCGTACTGTCGGGATACCGATGTTTTTTCCATATTTTGCAAAACAATTATATAAGAGGCAGCCGTTTCCAACTGTCCCTCAGATAGACATTTCTATTATAGAGAGAGAATAAATCGGTAAATAATTATTACTACTAATACCGGTAATTGTCATTATTTATATTAGTACTTGAAATAAGTCTTTAGGATTGCCAACAATGGAAAACAAATGCGGCCAAAGAGCTAACTCGGTTTTGCGGGCGCAGTGGACTATCGTTTGCAAGAAAACGGGAAACTCTCGGATAAAGTCGACAACTCGGGGCAACAGTGCGTCGGGAATCGGTTGCGAACTTGTAGCTTCTTCTTCGAGTACCTCGTGAAGCAACAGTTCCAGAGAATGTGGAAAATATGGTAAATTTGAACAACTGTTGGCCACTTCCCAAGCGTGTAGACCTAGATTACGGCGCAACAGTTCACGTAGTATATGATGCAAATATACTTGACTGGTACGGGAGATAACGGAAAATGGCAGTGCAATTGGCAGGTGTTTTGAGCCCAAAACTGTATCATTTTCGGCGCCCAACATAACGGCATCGCGGAATAAGATGGCCAACGGATATATATGTGTGGCAATCGGTAGCATAATTCGTTTGGACATAAAACTATGGCTAGTGGTCTGCTGTTCGGGCAGCGGCAACAATGGCAACCAGACGGCCATACCGTGACAACCGCACGATATATATAAGGATTCGGTTAGATGTGGCCGATCTGATTTGCCATTTATGTTTGATAGCCAAACATTTTCCACACCCGACGCTAGTATTGAAACTTTTTTATAAAACATTTTCTGATCTTTTGGCGGCTCACGGCTCATGTTTTGTCTATTATTACTATCAATAATATTATTGTTATCATTATTATTGCTATTATTATAACTATTGCTATTACTACTACTACTAGTACTACTACTACTATTCAGTGTCGATAATTGTTGACTATCGGCATCTCTTTCTAGTAGTAAAAGTCGACCGCAAATATTCATTAGTATCGATAGCTGCTCTTTGGATGATTCTGTTTGTAATTTGGTTAACACTAATAGTGTTACACATTCGGGCGGTACTATTAGATTGTTGACCAAAATTTCAGTTTTATATATTATATGCAGTGATGACATATAGCTATCGTAGTGGTTGACCAGTTCGTATAGATGTATACTACCATCGATGAGATAAGTCAGCAGATTTGTATTCATCAACGACATAACCAGTACTTCGTTGTCCACTTTGATGATACGGGCAAACTGGTTGTCCAGTTTGTGTTTATGATAATAGGTTCTCAGTTCGTAGCGGGCGTCCATCATATTATAACAACTGACCACAATGTGATCCAAACACCACAGAAGTCCACCGCAAACTTCAAAATCTTTTTCTTGAGTTTCATTGCCTGCAAACAAACAAACAAAAAAAATACAGTAAAATAATCGGTAATTATTAAATAAAGACAAAACAACAAATACTATACCAAATAATTTCCATTTTCTCTGCGCCATTGAATAATGAGCTAAACCGGTACGTCCGGCAATAGCAATGTGTTGGTTCATATCATCGATGGCCGCGTATCTGATCGGCCAATTGGTCAGTAGATATCTTTGAGGCATATTTGTTATAATCCACTGGAGATTGCCGACAGCAATCGGTTGTTGTTCACAAAATATTTTACCTAAAAATAAAATAAAAAATTGGTTAAAAATAAAGTCAACCTTAAAAAAAATAGATGAAATACCTGAACAATTAGTCGATGGCATTATATCATCGGCAATATTATTGGCATTATTACCGGTACTATAATTATCAATAAAATCATTGTTGTTGATCGGTGGCGATAGTTTATTATTATTATCTTGATTGACATTAACGGCACCGAAACCAATGAACAGTCGATCTTCAGATATTAGTAAAACAAATTCTTCTCTTATGGATGAACTGGGATTGGATGCAATGATACTCTTAACCATCGGTAGCTTAGATACACCATTTAATAGACAGTCCTCACTATTACTACTACTACCGTTACTACTGTCTGTATTATTATTATTATTATTGACACTTTTAGTGGCTAACCATAGATGATATCCTATTAATATATTATTAAAAAACAATTAAAAAACATATTATAATTAGTTTTATTTTATCGGTAATAATAATAAAAAAATAATTATGATTACCTTCTTTGCCAAAAGTCATTGAACTAACTATAAAATGAGTGGATTTGAATGTATCGGTTGGCGACAAATGCCAGGAAAAACTGCACGACAGCAGAGCGCCGAAGACTGACCACAAAGCGAAGCCTCCTTTTTGCCAGGCAGTGGCCAATACAGTAGAATCGGGTGTCCATTGAATACAAGTCATGGCACCGGCTCGTGAGCTAGCATCTGGGTTGAAGGGGGTGTGGGGTATAATGTGGGACGTGGTAACGGTTATAAATAGCATTCAATGGGATTCAATTATCGGGATTAAGAAAATTATATATAATTACCGGGAAATGTATCGGCAGAGAGTATTAGTCTGTGAGTTACTATAATAGCATTTTGTGTGTCGTCTAAACAACAAACAACACCGTCGGTATTGGCCAGTCCGTAGGCCAGCAATTGGTATTTATGGTTAATCGCACAGCAGCAGGCATTGTCGACGTCGGCAACAAATTGGATCATCGAATTGAACTCAAACTGTGGCGGACTACCGGCCATAACGTCGGGTGTTGTCGGTTCGCTCGGCGACGAATGGTGTAGTGGCATAAATGCTGGCCGACCGCAGCTGAACACTAGGGCAAAGCCGCCGATCATTGACGAGTATTTTATATCAATCACATTGATGTCGTCGGTGGCCGACAATGATTTCGATGTCAGTTTCCAGATAAACGATTGGTCAATAGTTCCGTCCCAATTGACACCACACAGCTCTCCTATTATATATATAAAAAAAATTAGTGATTATCGGGTGTAACAGTAAAAATTGGGTAATCAGTAGTGTATTACCATTTTTCGTGGCCAACACTATCTCTTCTTCAGCCGCCATCAAACTTTGATAATAATAATAATAATTAATTTAAAAAAGCAGTGATTAAAACATTCAAACGATATGTTTGAATCTTAATAAGTTTTCAATTTTACCACATAATGCCCGATGATATGTGTGTCGATGAGGACAGTATGAGTACCAGCGATGGTATTTGTTGGCTCATCAACGATAGCGATGAAAAACTTTAGGAAGAAGTGAATCGATAAGATAACAAAATAAATATGGGATCAGATTATTATCAACAACAACAATAGACATTATCATCGCTACGATGATGACCGATGATGTCCACACCGCACACATACTTGATGGGAGTGCGTAGCAATAGCTGATCCGGCGATTGTTTTTGTCGGACATCGTAATAGAGAAGAAAGTGTTTGTCAGTTTGGACAACAATTAGTGTCGAATCGGGCCGCCAGACAAGCGCCAGATTGGCGCCCAACGAATCGACCGAAGCAGCGTCTCGTCGATGGCCGACAATCTTGACCGACGGTCGATAGTACCAAATGGCCAGTTCATCAGCGGTCAATGTGGCAAACAATGTCCGGTCGGTATTGGCCACTACTTGGTGTACACGGCTGGTGTTGGCCAATGTTTGCGGCCATCCGGACATCAAATACATTGTCGATATTATTATAACCTTTCAATTGGTCTCAAAAAAAATAATTTATTTATTATTAAAATTCACATTAATATTCACAACACTATTGTTATAATAATAATAATTAATTAATTAATTAAATCATATAATCATTGGTTTTGTTTATTTAATATATATTTTTAACTGATTATTATTATTATTATTATTATTATTAGTTATACTCTAATGTAATGTAAACTAATTTTTTTTACGTAATCTTTAAAAAAATTTTTGTGTTTTGTTTATATCATTAATATTATTATTATTATTAAAAAATTATTGAATTAGTGTACACACACTGTACAGTAATATTTGTATTATTAGTGTTATGTTATCAATGAATGGAAATGTCATATAAATTTAATAGTTCACTCAGTATGTACAGAGTGTGTACATTATTATCTGTATTATTAAAAGTTTACTATCGTTTTAAAAAATTAAATAAATAAAATAACTTTTAGTTTATATATTTATCATAAATTTTGTACCATAAACTAGATTTAAATTAACAACAACAACAACTAAAAAATGTGTTGGAAAATTATTATCTAAAAAAATTTGATTAAAATTATTAAATTAATATTATAATTTTATTTAGAAATTTACTATTTTTTATGAAAAAAGTTATTTTTAAATAAAATTAACACACAAACAAAAACATAATAATAAAACCATAAAAACATATATTAAACGCATATATATATATAGAAAAAACACATTTAGGGGCAAAAAAATTATAAATATTTTTTTTATTGCAACAAATTTTCTCATATACTGTATAAATAAATATAAAATATTTTTTTTATTAAAAAAATAATAATAAATATTTTACTATTACCAATGACCATGCCTGTATAAACATCTAATAAAAAAAAAACTACTGTATTATTCAATAGTTTACAACATCTATACCAGTAGTACAGTATAGTACCAGTAGTTGTATGGTTAGACTGTTTATGATATATACTTTATGGGAGTTATATACTGTACTTATGTATTAAAAATAGTTGTCTGTCAACTAATACGGGTTGGGTATCAATAATACTGTATATTATTATTATTATTATTATTAGTTTTAATATTAACACTTATATAACATTATATATTTATATTATGTAAATATCATATATTGTTTTTTGTGTTGACAATCGCTATACTAATTAATTAATATTATTTTCAACTGTATATGGAAACCACAATTGAATGATTAATACTAATAATATTATTATTAGTAAATATATAATAAATTTTTTAATAGACATTACTAATTGAATTGAATTTTTATAATACAATTAAATGATTGATTGATATATGATTAGTGGTGTTTGTAATGTAATATCAATGGTGTTGTTATATAATAGTTATATTAATATTAATATATCAGTGAATAAAGTAATGCAGTGTTTGTTTTGATATCATATTTTGAATGACATTAATGTAAGTATTATTGTTAACAGTATATCAAAGTATTTATGATATGTGTGTCAACAATGGATATATTATTTAATGATAATATCATATCATTTTAATTTCTGTATCTGATTAGTGGTGATCTAAGAAGTTAGAAGTAGTAGTAGTAGTGGTGATTGAAATGAGTAGTATCGGCGATGTCGATGAAGCCGATGGTTGCGGCGGCGGTGGTGGCGACGACTGTCAATCAGTCGGTAGTAATGTATTTCGCGATTTTTCCGATGCCTGGTCACAACGTTTCGGCCAGACGTGTCAGTTACCCGAAGAATGGGAACAAGATGTTAAGGCCAATCTGGATAAACATCAGCATCGAGTGGATCAGCTGAGGAAAGAGCTTGAAAAAGAAGAGTTTTATGTACAATATCTGCAACAACTGCTTGAAGATGTCGACAAACACAAGTTATTTGGTATGAGATATCATTCATTGAGATCATCTAAATTTGTTGTCATAGTTGTTGGACACTAACTCTTTGTTGTTGTTTCTGATGTTTATTTATAGCCAATACATTCGGTAATAACGAGTTGTTGGATATCAACGATGATAATAGTAAGTCGGAGACGACAACGACCACAACGTCGACACCAGTTGACGATGTATTGGTTAACAGCAATAGTGGCGATAACAATGGTGTGACCAAAGACGACCAATATGTTACTGTTATTACTGTTAGCAGCTATGGCCAAATACAGAGATCTGATCTGAACAGCAGCAACAACAACAACAACAATAGGAAGCCGTTAATTGATAATCCATTATATCAGTCATCGCCGTTGTTGACCGATAGACATAATATTACCTCAAATGATGGCAATGAATGTATGTATTGCTAGTGTTGTTTAATTCGGTATATTTTTTGTTTTGTTTTTCACGACAAACTCTTCAATTATTTTTTTGGATAGTATTATTGGCTAACAAAAAGAAAAGACCGCCGACACCACCGCGTAAACCGAAAGTTGCCAAAAGTGATTCAATAAATGCCAGAAAATTTGATGACAATAATCTTCTTCACAAACATTCGTCGTCGTCGGCGAAACATAAGAAGAACAATACCAACAATAGTAGCAATAATGACGATAACGATGATAAGGACACCACAAGTATCAGCGACAACAGTATCCTATATACTGATGAACCAAATATCTACGATACAGTAGCTCCCGATGAACCCACCACCACTGTCCACAGTGAACAATCATCATCAAACGATACGGCAGATAATTTATCCAATAGTTACGCCAATTATGTTAATATTGATTACTTTTTGCGCAAAGAAGAGACATCATCGCGTGGCGATGATAGCGACGATAATGAAACACATATATCGCAATCGTTGTCCAGCGATCACGACATGGATGACAATGTTGTTGGTGTTGGTGGTAATAATCGTTTGCGTGATTCGCATCTGATCGACACAAGCGGTGATACATACGATATGCAATCGATGTCATCGTTGGACAAAAACAAAGAATCAGAACTTCAAGCCCCTACTTATGACGAAGTATTTGAGGGCGATATCATCGCTGATAGTGGCGATAAAAAAGTCTTATCATTAGATCATCTCAGCGACAATCAGGTATACAGTGTATTGAAATTATTAAAAATAAATATTTTATTTTTTATTATTAGAATAAATGAATTATTTATTTAATTTTTTTAATTATAATTTTTGTTGTTTGATTTATTCAAGAAAAATACGATTAAATCGACTGATGGTGACAATAAAAATATGACCATGTACCATTGTATTATAAATAACATTATTGAAAGCGAAACCATTTATGTTGATTGTCTCAGCACACTGATCCAGGTAATTAGCATTTTTTTTGTTAAAAAATTATTATAAATTAAAATTTTTTAGTTTATTTTATCATTATATTAGAAATTATTTTTAATTGCCTTAAATTAATCGTATAATATATTTAAGTTAATGTAAATTTTTACAAACTATATTATTGATATTAATTATTAATAAGCTCTGAAAAAAATTAAGTTAATTAAAATTAATCAAAAATTAATTAATTAAAAAAAGCCATATATATAAATAATTTAAAATAGTTTAAAATGTATAATTTAATTAATTAATTAAAAAATATTACATCTATAATTTAAGTTATCATTGTAAAAATATTGTCAATAATTTAATATAAATAGTTTTATTTTATAAAAAAAAATAAATAAATAAAATAATACTAACATTTATTATATAAGAAAACTGGCTTTTTAAAATGAGGAAATTTTAACACAATAATTCAGACAAATAGTTGCTAAAAATATTTTAATTAAGTATATAAAAGTTATTTATAATTTTAAAAAAAATAATAATAAAATTTACAAAATTGTTAGTATTATTATTATACTGTATATAATTAAAGCTAAACTGTATAATACAAATAATATACTGTATTTGCACATATAATTTAAAAACAGTAAAATAAATAAATTTAAATAAAAGAAAAAAATTACCGGTCATTAAGTTTTAATTGAATCTCTAATTATTAGTAAACATTTAATAATTTAACATTTTATAAACATTTTATAAAAAAAAAATAATTACCGGTACTATTGTCTATATTTAGGCCACAATTTTATAATACATTTATTTTTGTAATTAAAAAATATGCTTTAATTTTAATTTAATTTTTTTTGTTGGTATAAAGTATATGAAAGCAATGAAGTCAACACTGGGAACAACTCATCCATTATTGACCAGCGAAGACTTGACGACCATTTTCTATAAGATACCCGAATTGCATACAATTCATAACCATTTTCTCGAAGGACTCAAAAAAGTGATGTCAAAAATCGGTGTCAACACCAATGGCTGTCACCCGAACCCGACCGGAGCCGCCGTCGGTTCTAACGGCCAGAAGACGACGATGACAGCCAATGTCGGAGAATTGTTCAAAGTTTTGGCCAGTCGTTTGGGTGCTTACAGTGCTTTCCTCAAGAATTACTCCAAAGCCATCGAAACCATTCATAATTGTAGCGCAACTAACAATCAATTTAGTGAAATCACAAGAGTATGTCAACCAAACCATTACATTATCAGCTATTGGTGTTGTTATTATTAAATGTTTTTTTTTGTTTAATTTTATTTATTATAGTCAATCAAAATTATGGCTATGAAAGGCCAGTCGATTAGTCTGGAAGGTATTGTTGATGATATTAATAATAATAACTTTAAAATAGTTATTTAATTTGATTTTTATTTACTGATAACTCATTAAAGAACTACTTCATAAACCTGTGGCCAGAGTCCAGAAGAATGCACTGGTTTTACACGATTTGCTCAAATATAGTGACCATCAGATCGATGAATACAGAGCACTGAAGAGTGCCTTAAAGATGACTCAATGTTTTCTAAACGATCTGAACATAGCGGCCACCGAACAGATGTTTCCCGTAAGTATAGTTCATTTATGGATAAAGACTATTGGATTTGTTGGATGTGTTTCATTAATTGGTGTGATTAACCATATTATTTAGGTTCAGGACAAAACACAGAGACGATTAGTCAAAGAAAGTTTTATTGTTGAGAGCACTGGTGGTAGTGATGATAGACGAAAGTTAAGACATCTATTCTTGTTTAACGATGTTATCGTTTGCGCCAAATATAAGCCATCGACTAAGTAATTATAATCTATTTAATTGGATTTAATAATTATATTTTTATATATATGTTATTAAAAACAATTGTTTTGTTTGTGTGTTTGTTTTTAGACAAAAGTTTACATTTGAATTGAAATATTATAATGTGCTAAACGAGATCACAATTTTAGATAATGATAATCAAACTAATGGTATGTTTTTTAATGTCTTTTTTATGTCTATTGTTTGTTATCTATAATTGATTTTTATTGTTTGTTTTTTTTTGTTTTGTTTAGTCGATAACAAAGAGATTAGCAATAATTTACTTAATATTAAGTCACGAGTAATCACAACACGTCATCAGATAGCGCGTGAAGAAGAGAAAGAGGTTTGATTAGTGGTTATTAAATCRTATATTTGTTTTAAAAAGTTTTATCTATAAAATAGTTAATAATAATACATTTTTTTTGTTATCCATTAGAAAGGAAAAGTTAATACAAAATTGTTGGAAAAATTAAAGAAAAAGAGATCAGATTTGGTAAACATTTTTGTTTTATTTGATTGATTCACATTTGTTTWGTAATTAATTAATTAATTTACTTAACATTTGAATATATTACTGATTGACTGATGGACTGGCAATAGGAGGCACATCTGGTCTTATATATACCGCAACAAAAGTTTTCGATTAGTCATAAAAGTGGAAAAATCTATACATTTTATTTGTCATCTGATTTTGAAAGAAGTCAATGGAGCGAATCCATCAAAGTTTTACAACAATCTGGTAATTGAATTTTTTCAGTAGATTTTGTTGTTGTTGTTGTTAATTGTTATATAAAATCAATTTATTTTATCTAACGATTAGTAATAATTAATATATTGTTTGTTTTTTGTTTGTAAATTATTAGCTCAAATCACTAAAAACATTGTCGAGTCAATCAATTTTCATGAACTACAAGCATGGGTTGAAACCTGTCGTAAGGTAGGCATTAAATTTTAATAAAAAACACTATTAACGTTAATAACGGTAATTAATTTGTTATATATTTTTGTATAATTAATTATCCGATAATTTTTATGACAGAACCTGAGCGCCAACTCTTTGGGCTCATTTCTGTTACGATCGCCAAAAGACGATGACTTATTGTTTGGCGACTTATACTTAACTGTTAAACATCTGAAAGGATTGAGTAGAGAAGCCGGTAATATATTATTATTATTATTAACTCATGAGTTAATCATTTATTATAATTATTAATTACCATTTTTGGGTTTCGATATTTGTTTTTTTTTGTGGACACAGATATATTTTTTGTACTTGAATTGGACACTTATGGCCATTATCTGCAACGAGGTGTTACTCAAGTATGCCGACAAACAATTGAACCACACTTTGATCAGGTATTTGTCAGAATCGCTAATTTTTGATTAATTGTCGACTCGTTTGTCTCAATAATGTGTTTTTGTTTTGTTTTACACTCAGGAGTTTATCATGGATTTGGACGGTTCCCAAACGTTGCGTATACTTTGTTACGAAGAGATTAATGGTCAACAAAAACCATTTTTCAGAGGCAAAGCTGGTCTCGAATTGAGCCAAACGTGGCTCTCAAGCAAACAAACCGAACAAATGGTTCCAATTTTAGACGTATGTCTTAAAACCGTGTTTTTTATATGTAGTTAAGGATCTGATAATAATGTATTGATTTTCATACTATTATTATTATAGTGTGTATTAACTATATCTGCGAGATATGTCTCGTCGGAGTCGCAATTGAGTCGATTACCGGTAACTAAAACATGCGGTGCCTTTGGATTAGCCGTGGCTCAGGTGTGCCGGTAAGTACTCATTGGATTTGTTTGTTTTGACACAATTTAATGATTTAATTTTTTTAAAAACAGAAAAGAGAAGACAAGTATTCCTTATTTGATAAGCAGTTGTATTCGTGAAGTCGAGCGAAGAGGTATGAAAGAGGTCGGCATATATCGAGTGTCCGGCCTGTCATCAGATATACAAAAACTGCGTAAAGCTTTCGAAACAAGTGAGTGATAGTTGTATTTAAGATTTTTTATATATAATATTTATAATTTGTTATTTATATATTTATTTATTTAATAGACGCTTACGAAGCGGATCTATTGATCAAAGATATTGACATCAATGCCGTTACTGGTATTTTAAAGCTATACTTACGTGAACTGCCGGAATCACTCTTCACTAATGCCTTATACAAGGATTTTATTGATGCCTTCAGTTAGTAGTCATTAGTTATTATTTATTTTTTTATGAAATTATCTCATATTTTAATGAATGAATGAATGAATGAATGAAATTATTTCAATAGATATGGCAAATGTATCGGAAAAGAGTAAACGTTTGCATTCATTGTTTGTATTGTTGGCACAACCGAACCAAACCATTATCAACCATCTTATTGAACATCTCTATAAGTAATTAAAATTATTATTATTATTATTGATTATAATGTTTATAATGATAATAATATTGTCCACACAGAGTGAACCAGTTTGAAGAACACAATAAAATGTCTTTACATAACTTGGCCACTGTTTTTGGGCCGACATTAATCAGACCACCCGGTGCTGGCAGTAGTAGTAGTAGTACAAGTGGTGGCACAAGTATGGCCGCTGCCGCCGCCACGTCGGCAAATGTAGACTCGTTTACTGCCGGCACTATCGATGTTATGGCACAGGCAGGCATTCTATACTATTTCCTAAAAAAACGGACCACTAATAGTATATCACATGAGACTCATCTATAAACACATATACACATCAATAGACACTAAATCATTTACAAAACTACTAATATAACACAATGATTACAATTTTTTTTTGGTTATTTTTATTATAATTTTTACTTATTTATATAATTGCTTGCGTTATATTGTAAATTATATTTTAAATGTTTTTTTGTTTGTTTTATTTATTTATAATACGATAATATAAAAAAATCACTGCTCTTTATATAATCAATCCTTTTTTATATGTATAAAATTGATGGCTGATCGATGATATAATATAAATATAGATATATATATATATATATATATATATATATATACAGTATATATTTATATTTATTTAATTAGGTAATTAATTAGATAATTATATATTTATAAATATATAAATTTAATTTAAACAATTGCTAAAAAAAATTAAGCTAAAATCAAATCTATATAAATAAATTGTAAGATATATTTATTACATTATAAAAGTTATATACAATCAATCAATCAATCGATCGATCAACAAATACTAATGTATTAAGCTATTAAAAAAACAAAATAATTGATAATTTTTTTAATGAATATTTATTATGATGATAAAATATTTATATAATTTTTACATAATTTATATATATATTTTTAGTGTATTTTTTGTGCGTAAATTACAATTTGCTGGTCATTTCACTTACCATTTATTGAAACAATTTATTCATATATATCAATATATATATATATATATAATGTAACACAAAGTGAAATATTTAAAATCTGGTCATGACGTATATAATAATTAATATTATTATTATATTTATATATATTTTTTTGTATATTTATATTTTTAAAAAAAACATTTTTTATAGTATAATGAATAAAATGAAAATTAATTAAATTAAATGTTTATTAATTATATTTTGCTGTTGATTTGCTATAGTATTTGATGTGTTTGGAAATATTACTATTTTTAATAATTTATTATTTACACTAAATATAC
The DNA here is from genome assembly GCF_028296485.1 of Oppia nitens. NCBI lineage: Eukaryota > Metazoa > Arthropoda > Arachnida > Sarcoptiformes > Oppiidae > Oppia > Oppia nitens. The sequence goes on from NW_026533199.1 coordinate 1,358,662, forward strand.
AATTTTTAAAAAATATTTATAATTAATAAATATTTGAATTAGACATCAAAAAAAATTTAGGCATACATTGAAATATACAGTATATAAGCAAAAAAATAATAATAACATTTAGTTAGATCGCACAGTAAGCTCCTCATTATCTTTACTGTCATTACGATTGGCCGATGATTTTTCTAATGGTTTAATGACCGATACTTGTGGTGTCTGGACTGGTGTTGGACTCTGAGATTTTAATGGCTGATACATTGGTTGTGGTGACTGTGGGACAGCGACAGCAGCGGTAGTAGTAGTAATCGTATTCACGGGTTGGGGTGCAGTGTATATGTGAATCACTTTTGGTTTTCGTGTTGAGCGCTCGGGTCGGGCAATGTTATGTATTGTCCGCATAAACAGCCAAACGATAATTATACAGCCGCCACACTGAATGACCAGTGATAGTATACTACCGATGAATAGTATTGCTATGATACTGGCGCTTAATGGTGGATCAGTTGTTGTTGTGTCAGTCATAACACCATAGCTATGGATAAAATAGTTTTTTTTAAATTTCTATATTTCTTGATATAAAGTATATGTTAGATATATCAATATATATATATACCTTAACGATAGGAATACTATGAAAATAGTTAACAAATTTATCTTAAATTGTGTCCAACCGATCATTTTTTTGATATATGTTAGTCACTATAAGTCATATTATTATTATTAATTTATTCAACAATTTATTAGTGCGACAAAACTAAATGATTAATAAATTTTAAAAATTTTAAACAATTAACTGTCTTATCAGTGATATCGCGCGATTCAAATATCAAATGTCAAACAAACAAACAAAAATCAATTGAATATGAATTCATTGAAAAAAAAACAAAATTTAAATTCAAAAACATATTATATTAGAAAAAATTCAGTTAAGAAATTAAATATAATTGAAATCAATCAACAAAAAAAGTCTTGAAACTAATTGTCAATTATTTTTTTTGGTGGTAAACACAAAACACAAGACATTCACACACATAGTCACTGTTTTCTGTTGTCTTCAAATTGTCATTCACTTGAATCGCTTGTATTATTGGCCAAAGAAGAACAAAAAATGGGACCCAAAGCCGGCAAAACTTCATCCACAGCGTCTAAACGATCGATGGGCGGCGGCGGTGGCGGTTTAGGCGGTGGATACGTTGTCCCGTTTATTGTTGGCTTAGCTATCGGCGCAACCATTGCATTGGTGGCCATCAAATGCCACAAGAATCACTTGTCGTCGTTTCCATCGTTGCCGACATACGGTAGAACGCAATCATTCAGCGGCGGAACCACTCGGCACCCGTTCGCGGGTTAGTAACCAACAAAAAAAAGAGTCCACAAAAAAGCATCGGTAGTTGTAGTCGTCGTTGTCGTCTATGATATGACCGACCGATCACTACATATACAAAAAAGTTTTCTCTTTTACTCTTCAAAAATCTTCAAAGTATTTCTCTCTCTTTTATTAGACTCAAAATAAAAATCTTTTGTAAATTGTATTCAAATTAGTTTTCTCATTAGTTATGTCAATAAATATTGAATAAAATAAACAAATGTTTATTTATTGATTTTGTTGCTAATTTTTTAAAATATATGTTTAAAAAAAGACAATAATTATTGAAAAATATATTAATACAGTATAATGTAGTTATTGTATTAAATAGAAATAGTAAATAGTGTTTTAAAATAGTTTAGTAATTATTAATTAGTAACACAAATAGATTGATTATAAATATACAACAAATAATATGAATTAAAAAAAAATTTAAGTTTAAAAATATATTTGAATAGGAAATAGATTTAAATAAAATAAAATAAAAGTAAATTACAAAATATACTTCAATGATAGCCAATTAAAATAATAATAATACAAATACATTATAATAGTATTATTTTATATTTCATTTGATTTAGTAATAAATATTTGTCTAAATATATCGTCATCACTTAATTGTGCAATTATTGATTGTTGAAATAATTGTTTATCCACTATATTAATATAATTAAGTTGATCCAGGACAATTTGTGTACACGTGGGTCTAGCAGTGTATTGTAATTGTTTCATTTGTTGGATCAGATTAAACACATTTTCCATATAATATCCAACACTACTATTATTGTAAATTTTAATGCTTGAACTATTAGATAGAAAAAATAGTAAAATTTAAAACTATAAATTGAAATAATTATTTTTTAAAAAAACTTACCCATCAATAGTAATATCATTTAAATCAAAAATATCCATTAAAATGATTGCTAGACTATAGACATCACATTTTTCGTTATATTTTTGTGTACAGTTGTTGGGATCGGTATTAATCTCTGGCGCTCTATATTTAAGTGTTCCTACATTTGGTGTATGACTTATTGAATGAGTATCCGTACGGATGTGATCAGTGGACAAACCAAAGTCACCTAATTTTATAAACCGATTATCGATTGGCTTATCATTGATGAGTATATTTGCGGGTTTGAGGTCGCGATGAATGACCGGCGGATCTCTTGTATGCAAATATTCAACGCATTCACACAACTCTAGCATTATATGACTTGTAATGTAATACTCGATACAATCCATCGGTTCATTGGATTGTCTTTGAAATGTTTTTGCCTTCAGTTTAATGAAATCTTTAAGACTTTGTGAACATAACTCCATTTGAATGAATAGATTGTTGAACTCAAACCACGCGTCCAAACAGTTGACCACAAATTGTGACCGAAGTTTCATTAATTGCTTTACTTCTTTGAAAACATTTAATTTGTGATTTTCATCTATAAATTAAAATAATAATTAAAAGTATATTATATTTTAGTTATTTTTTAAATTTCATTATACCGTTTAATATGATATCTTTTATGGCAAACAATTCGTTAGTGTCTTTGTCTTCAACTTTATATACTTTTCCATAACTTCCAGAACCCAACAGTTTTAATGTTTTAAAACAATTATATAAATTGTTTGGTTTTTCATTAATTTCTTTATAATTCTTGACATATAAATCCAAATCAATTGTTTGATAAGTTTTATTGCATTCGACGGCAAATAACTCATCAAATGATTTGTGATATAATTTTCGTAATTTAATGTTTGGCTCATAAATTAATTCATAATATTTGTCAGATTTTTTTATATAATTACCGATCATATCATTGATTGAATTAATATTATTAATTTTTGTTGGATTATTAAATACAGTTTCATCTATTTTTCCGCATTGATACACATTTCCATCGTTTGTAAGAAAATATGTAATAAACACTTCAATATTGAATGAAATACTTTTTATATTATTTAAATTATTAATCAGTTTTGGTTTTATGTATTGATTACTATTTTTATGTCCCAATTGATTGTCTCTATTGTTACCCCAACTGTATACGAGTTCATCACTTGTTATGGCAAATGAACAGTCATTGTAACAATAAATTGATTTAATGACAGTATTTGTGGGAAATATAATATGAGTCGGTCTTTCAATATATTTAATTTGTTGTCCGCAACCGCACTGACCGTCATTGTTATGACCCCAACCATAGACAGTGCCATCACTGCTGAGGGCTAGTGAATGATGATAACCACTGGTGATATCAATAATACATTTATCGCTGAGTAATGTAATGATTACTGGTTTGCTGTACTCATCACTGGTATGTCTACCCAATTGATTAAATCTATTCCAACCCCAGCTATATATTTGTTGATCACTTGTTATACAAAATGCAAACATAAATCCGACACTGAATTTGTTAACATTTTTATAACACAATTCTGGTATAACTTGTGGTTCATTGACATCATTGTTGTGACCCAAACCAAGATTACCCCTCCAGTTATTACCCAATGTATAGACGCGATCATCAATTGTCACAAACCATATACTATCGTAATTACAATGAAATCTTTTGATTTTATATTTCAATTCTTGTGATATTTTATTACATAATTCAATATTATTTAACAATTCTATTGAAGACATCTTTTTAAAAGAAATTACATTAAAATTTTTATAAAAGTAACTAAACTTTCGATTATTTTTAGATTAATTATTTAGTTATTTTTAAAATATTATATATTTTATTTTTTTGATAGACATAATATTTCTATGGTAATTATCTATAATATAAATTATAGTCATAAATAGTGTAACAAATGATGTAAACAAATAGTGTTATAAAATTGTTTATTATAATTATTATAATGTTTAAGGCTAAACGCGACTCGAAATTTTAAATATAAAGTAACTAAAGTTAATTCTGTCGTAATAAAATATATAAACTTTACGTTATTACTGTAAAGCTACTAATAATGATAAAAATGTTATTTTTTAAATTAAATTTTGCTAAAAAATAATAACGACAAAAAATCAACAAAATTTTAAAATTTAAATACAATTCACAATAGAATATCTACTAAAATAAATCACAGAATATTTTTCAAATAACAGCCAATAAATTAATAATAATATAAATATGAAAAGTAAAACAAAACAAAATAAATCATTTCTTCTAAGATATCTGTGATCTAAAATTCCGACTAATAATATGATTGACCGATCATTACATATACAAAAAGTTTTGCTTTTTTACTCTTTAAAAAAGTTTTTTTTTAAATTATTAGATTCAAAAATATTTTACAAATTGTATTGAAATTAGTTTTCGTTTAGTTTTCAAATATCAATAAATATTAATTGAGAGACAAAAATAGTAATAAAAAGTGCTTTTTATTTTAAATTTTATTTTTTGCATATTTAATAAAAAAAGACAATTGCAAAAAAACGTAATATAATTATAATACAGTATTAAATATAAATATAGATAGACTTCGAAATAGTTGAGTAATTAGTAATAGTAATACAAATAAATTAATAAAAAAAATAAAACAAATTCTATAAAATCAATAAAATTAAAATATATTTGAATAGAAAATTGACTTAAAATATATTAAATTAAATCGCAGAATATTCTTCAATGAAAGTCAACTCAAATAAATAATAATAAATATACTGTAAAACAAAAATCATTTCGTCTGTGTTCCGGATGTCATGACTGAGGTCCGAAATGACCAGAAATACCACCTTTTGATGGAGTTTTTGATACAGTTTTTGAAATCGTTTGTTTCGATTGATCGCCAGTTTTCGATGAACTACTCATTGTCTTCTTTTTTGATTTTTTTGATTTCTTCGATTGGGAAGACTTGATGTCAGACTGTTTGGATAACGACACCGATGAACCTAAACAATTGGATAAAGACAACGACACCAGAAAACAATTATTATTAATTGAGTCAAACAATTAGATCCATTAGGTCTCTCTCTCTCCCTTCCCCTCCCACCACCACCTAAACCCGAATCGGACATAAATGTGATGACTCTACTCATTGACTGATAGGGAATGGCTAGCCAGGCCAATATTGGCCTAAAATTGGCGGCAAATATAAATCTCTTTTTTATAAGAGTATAAAAAAATCTATTCTAAATTGTATTCAAATTAGTTTTTTAATTAGTTGTATCAATAAATATTGAATAAAATAAAAAAGGTTTATTTATTATTTTGTTGCTAATTTTTTACATATATTTTTTTAAATAACTATGATAATTATTGAAAAATATATCAATATACTGTAGTTAAAGAATTACATAGAAATAGTAAATAGTGTTACAAATAGATTGGTTATAAATATATAATGTATATTTTTCTAATAAAAAATACAATCTTTTAAATAATACTATTATATATACAAATATGCAAATAATAGACAATATTATATAATGTTAATAATATTAAACTATTTTTCTAACATTTTATCGATTTTCGAAAAATATATTTGTCTAAAAATATTATTTGTTTCATTTGTTTCAATTGTTTTAAATTGATTTATCAATTTTGTGTCAATTAAATCGTAATTAACATATTGTAAATTATCCTTGATAATTTCAGTACACTATGGTCTATCATAATATCTTGATTGTAACATTGATGATATTAATTTGGAAATGTTTTTAATATAAACATTTAAATTTTGTTGACAATACGAGTCTTTAAATTTTCTTAATAAATAATTATTTTAAAAAAATTAATTAATGTTTATTTTTGAATCAAATATTATTAGTATACCTTAAATCATTAGCGCTGTTGACATCAAATAAATCACACAATATTATACCCATACTATAGATATCGCTTTTCTCATTATATGCCACTCTAATGATGAAACCGTTATTATCTATGACTTCCGGTGCCATATATTTCATTGTTCCGACTTTTTTGGTGTGTAATTCCGATTGACTGCCCATACGATTGTGATCTATGGCTACACCAAAGTCACATAGTTTTAGAAATCTATTATCAATTGGCTTATCATTGATGAGTATATTTGCGGGTTTGAGGTCGCGGTGAATGACCGGCGGATCTCTTGTATGCAAATATTCAACGCATTCACACAACTCAAGCATTATATGACTTGTAATGTAATACTCGATACAATCCATCGGTTCATTGGATTGTCTTTGAAATGTTTTGGCTTTCATTTCAATGATATGTTTAAGACTTTGTGAACATAACTCCATTTGAATGAATAGATTGTTGAACTCAAACCACGCGTCATAACAGTTGACCACAAATTGTGACCGAAGTTTCATTAATTGCTTAACTTCTTGGAAAACAATTAATTTGTGATTTTCATCTAAAAATTAAAATAATAATTAAAAGTATATTATATTTTATTTTAATTTACCATTTAATATGATATCTTTTATGGCAAACAGTTCGTTAGTATCTTTGTCTTCAACTTTATATAATTTTCCATAACTTCCAAAACCCAACAGTTTTAGTGTTTTAAAACAATTCAATAAATTGTTTGGTTTTTCATTGATTTCTTTATAATTCTTGACATATAAATCCAAATCAATTGTTTGATAAGTTTTATTGCATTCGACGGCAAATAACCCATCAAATGATTTGTAATATAATTTTCGTAATTTAATGTTTGACTCATAAATTAATTCATAATATTTGTCAGATTTTTTTATATAATTACCGATTATATCATTGATTGAATTAATATTATTAATTTTTGTTGGATTATTAAATACAGTTTTATCTATTTTTCCGCATTGATACACATTTCCATCAATTGTAAGAAAATATGTAATAGACTCTCCATTATTGAATGAAATACTTTTTATATTATTTAAATTATTAATCAATTTTGGTTTTATGTATTGATTATTATTTTTATGTCCCAATTCATTGTCACTATTGTCACCCCAACTGTATACGAGTCCATCACTTGTTATGGCAAATGAACACCAATTGGAAGCAAATTGATTTAATGATAGTATTTGTGGGAAATTTAACACGAGTTGGACTAAGAATATATTCAGTTTGTTGTCCGCAACCGCACTGTCCTCTACTGTTATGACCCCATCCATAGACAAAACCATCACTGGTCAGCGCCAGTGAATGATTATAACCACACGTTATATCAATAATACATTTATCGCTGAGAAATGTAATAATCTCTGGTTTGCTATACTCATCATTGGTATGTCTACCCAATTGTTTTTTAGTTTTCAAACCCCAGCTATATATTTGTTTATCACTTGTTATACACAACCCAAACTCGTTTCCAATACTAAACTTATTAACCATTTTATTACACAATTCTGGTATAACTTGTGGTTCATTGACACCTATGTTGTGACCCAAACCAAGTATACCCCACTCGTTATACCCTAATGTATAGACGCGATCATCAATTGTCACAAACCATATACTTTTTTCATTGCAATGAATTAATTTAATTTTAACATTATTTTTTTGTAATTGTTTTATATTTATTTTGTAATAATTAGTTTGATATTTGGTTATCAATTGTAATGCTCTATCATTTCCATATAATTCACTGTATTTTTGAAAATCTAATGATTCAATTGTTTTGTAATGTTTTTCGGCAAAAATATCGATAAAATTTGTATTATTTAATTCAAAAATTTTAACTAATGTTTCATCAAAATTAAACAAAAATTCATAATAATTATTATCTTTTTCAACAAAATTATCGCAAATATTTATAATATTATTGTAATTATATATTATATTAAAATCACTGTAATATTGTCCGCATTGATAGACATATCCATTATAATTAAGTAAATATGATTTGTTATAATTAAATGAAACGGATTTTATATTCTGTATATTATTAATTAATTCGGGTTTAATAATATGTTTTGTATTTTTATGTCCCAATTGATTGTATTGATTGTCACCCCAACTGTATACGAGTCCATCACTTGTTATGACAAATGAACAACAATTGTGACAATAAATCGATTTTATGACAGTATTTATGGGAAATATAACACGAGTCGGACTTTTAATATAAGTAATTAGTTGTCCGCAACCGCACTGTCCGTATCTGCTAAGACCCCAACCATAGACAGTGCCATCACTGGTCAGCGCCAGTGAATGATGTGAACCACACGTTATATCAATAATACATTTATCGCTGAGGAATGTAATGATCTCTGGTTTGCTGTATTTATCACTGATATGTCTACCCAATTGTTTCCAATTATTCCGACCCCAGCTATATATTTGTTGATCACTTGTTATACATAATCCAAAATTAATTGCTATAATAAATTTCTGAACATTTTTGTCACACAATTGTGGTATAACATGTGGTTTATTAATATCATTGTTGTGACCCAAACCAAGTTCACCATTTGTGTTATCACCCAATGTATAGACTCGATCATCAATTGTCACAAACCATACACTTTTATTATGAAATATATCTACATTACAATGAATTCGTTTGATTTTATATTTTAATTCTTGTGGTATTTTATTACATATATTAATATTATTTAACAATTCAATTGATGACATCTTTTTAAAAAATAATTACATTAAAATTTTTATAAACGTAACTAATTATTATTTATTTACTTATTATTTTTGATAGACATTATATTTCTATGGTAATTATCTAATATAAATAATATAAATAATCATAGATAAAAAACAATACTGTATAAACTTTATGGTATTAATATATTACAAATAGTATTTCAAAATAGTTTAGTAATTATTATAGTAACAATCAGCAAACATACAGTCAACAAACAGCCAATAAATTAATAATAATATAAATATGAAAAGTAAAACAAAACAAAAGAAAATAATTTCTCTCTAAGATATCTGTGATCTAAGATTTCGACTAATTATATGACTGACCGATCATTACATATACAAAAAGTTTTCTCTCTTACTCTTCAAAACAGTTTTTTTTATTATTAGATTCAAAAATATTTTGCAATTTGTATTGAAATTAGTTTTCGTTTAGTTTTCAAATATCAATAAATATTAATTGAGAGACAAAAATAGTAAAAAAGTGTTTTTTATTTTAGATTTTATTTTTTGCATATTTGATAAAAAGACAATTGCAAAAAAACGTAATATAATTCTAATATTAAATAGAAATATAAATAGTCTTCAAAATATTTGAGTAATTATTAATAGTTATACAAATAAATTAATAATAAAAAAATAAATAAAGTTTAAATATATTTGAATAGAAAAATGACTTAAAAAACTAAAATAAATGGCAGAATATTCTTCAATGAAAGTCAACTCAAAAAAATAAATAATAATAAATATAAATATACTGTAAAACAAAAATCATTTCGTCTGTGTTCCGGATGTCTTGACTGACGGTCCGAAATGACCAGAAATACCACCTTTTGATGGAGTTTTTGATACCGTTTTTGAAATCGTTTGTTTCGATTGATCGCCAGTTTTCGATGAACTTCCTGTTGTCGATGGACTACTCATTGTCTTCTTTTTTGATTTTTTTGATTTCTTCGATTGGGAAGACTTGATGCCAGACTGTTTGGATAACGACACCGATGAACCTAAACAATTGGATAAAGACAACGACACCAGAAAACAAATATTATTAATTGAGTCAAACAATTAGATCCATTAGGTCTCTCTCCTACCCTTCCCCTCCCACCACCACCTAAACACTATTACCATTATTTCCAGATAATCCATGGTATCTGAGACAACAAATTATAGCGACAATGAGGACGAATAGTACAATACCGATGATAACCAATACTAAAGTAATAATTAATTTTGATTTACCACTCAATGGACCGCCAGTTGTTGTTAAAGTAGTATCGGAACAGTCGATCAATGTCTTGGGTTTACACTAACAAACAATTGAGAAAAATTTAATTAGTTTTTTATTTAAAAAAAAAATGACAACTACTGTACTATATATTAGATAATTGATATCTAACCTCACTTTGAGGTATCCCTACATAACAGTACTGAATAGTTTTGTTGACATTCATAAACACAATAGATCCCTGTCCATCTACTTTAGTGCTACAACAGTTCCCATCACTACATCCACAATCATTATAGCTATACTGTCCAATAATTGCCATCAATGGATAGTTTTTATAAACTTCTTGTTCTTGTTTTCCTTCAAGAATTGGTCGTTGATATTGACTAATCATAGAAATGTCTTCATTTGGTTTGTTTGGATCATTAAAGTTATACGATTTGGTTGAACCCGAGTCGGACATAAATGTGATGACTCTATACATTACTTGATAGGGAATCGATAGCCAGGCCAATATTGGTCTAAAATTGGCGGCAAATGTAATGTTTGTTGTATTAAACAATTGTTTATAATTTAGGGTATCAGCGTAAAGGACGGCCCAATCAATAGCTTTTAAGTTTTTCTAAATTAATTAAATTATATATATATTGTATTGTATTGTATTTAATGTCTGGTTAACTATAACTATTGTATTATGAATTATATAATACCTGTAGAGCACCGACACGACAATAATCTTTTTTATAGTCAGCCTTATAGTAGACATACCATACCATTGAATACTTCTCGCCGGACAACCAGTTAGAATAACCGGCACTTTCCCTATCAATGGTAACATTTCTATCAGCTTTTGATCCGTCATTGTATGACAACTTCCAGTATTTATCGCCAATAAAAAAGTACTTTTGAAACTCTTTATCAAAATTTGAATTGTATTCATATAAACGAAATGAAAAATCAATTTTATGGCCATTTTTCACGTATTCATAACAGAAATCCTCGGAGTCGACGACAACGACTACCGATCCAATGGTCAACAACATCAACGACACTGTTGTTGTTGTTGTTGTTGTTGTTGTCAATCAATGAAACAATAAAAAAATAAACAATATTTGTAATCAAAATGATTATGATTTTTGTTAATTAAATTAATATACCAATCAAACAAATGACATGAATTGATGAAGTCATTCAAGACATTCAATATATATATATATTGTATTTTATATCACAAAACTATTGCTGAGAAAAAAAGCATAAAAATTATTCTCAGATAAATTATACGTTTAAATTAATAATAGATTTTTTTAAAAGATATCATAATTAATAAAAAACTTTTTTTTTAAACTACTATTGTTTTTATATTATAGTCGCGCGATTAGAAACTAGAAATCCAATAGTAAATCAATTTAGTTATCAATCAAATATAAGGTATAATAATAGCAATAACAATGATATTGTGCGCGACTACAGTCCAACAAAACGATAAATCAATTGAAATATTTAAAAAAAAAACAATTTAAATTCATAGAAGTAATACAAAAAACAAACATTAGTTATTTAAACAGTTATTTGCAACAAAAAAAAAATTAATCAACTATTTTGTTGGCAAAAAAAATCCAATACAGAGATTCACTGTGTCTTGACTGTCATATCTGACTTGTATTTGATTTTCGGAAAATGGGACCCAAAGTCGGCAAAACTTCGTCCACAGCGTCCAACCAATCGATCGCCGGCTTCGGCGGTAACGGAGGATTTCTTGTCCCGCTTATTGTTGGCTTAGCTATTGGCGCTACCATTGCATTGGTGGCCATCAAATACCAGAAGAACCACCACTTGTTTAGCGGCGGTGGACACAATCGGTTCGCCGGTTAGTAAAAATAGAGTCCACCAAAAAAAAAAGAAAGCACCGGTAGTTTTTGTTGTTGCTGTTGTCGTCTAATGATATGACCGACCGATCACTACATATACAACAAAAACAAACAACAAAAATGTTTTCTCTTTACTCTTCAAAATCAAGTTTTTGTTTTCTCTCATTAGATTCAAACAAAAAAAAATCTTATTTTTTAATTGCAAATTGTATTCAAATTAGTTTTTGTTATTTTTTTTAAATGTCAATAAATATTAGTAAATAAAATGCTTTATAACTATTAGTTTATGGTTGTATTGAATGAAACAAACAACAAAAAAATCTCATAATTATTATATTGTTTCAAATTATTATATCTGTCACCAATAGGTATAAAACGATAATAAGAAAATGCAGTCATATATATATTGAATTAATATATCGAAATTTTCTATATCTTTATAAGCCATTAGTTGATCCTTTAGTTTGAGCATTTGTGGCCACAATTGATCTCCTAATAAGTATCACCACCTCATCCATACCATGTTGTGGACTATTATTTAGTGGATCTCTTAATAAAACTATATATATATATATAATTCATGTTTAATTCACTATTGATGGCCTCTTTTAGATATAATTCAATTTGTGGATGAATTTTAAAATCTATAATATTATTATGAATATACCAAAAATTACTAATATAAAATCATGTATTTTGTAAAGAAAACAAATTAATAAACTATTTATGTAATTAAATCATATTTTTAACATTTATTAAAATTAAAAATTTATAAATATTAATATATTTTGTATTGTATAATATACTGTATGTACAGTACTACATATATACCATATTTATACATTTGAAAAACTTTACCCAACACTATACAGGGTATATAAATTACAATTGAAAACCATTGCTTAATCTTTAACTCAATAAATTAATAGTAATTATAATATAATCTATAAATAAATAATTATTAATTAAAATTTATGTATTATTTCATTTATAATATTTGATTGTTTTTTATAACAATGTACATTGTATTGTTCATGCAATACATAATGCACTGTATATATCATATATTTAATTATTTTAGGATTTAAAATAAAATATAATTTCGTTTAAACCCTTATTTTAATGACAAAAATGTCAAAAATAGTATTGTTTATAATAATAGTAATAATTTTATTGACTGTCTGTCTATCGGATCAGTTAGATAACAACGGCGCCCATCATCACCAGTACGACGACGACGATGGCGAAACTGAGGTCAACAAAAACAGTTGGTCTAATGTCTATCGCCGGGTATCGCAATTGACCGACGAATATATCTACAAAAGTGATGACGATTATGTCAATTGTCTTAATCGGACAGTTGCTGACATTGCCGGACCTACTGTTAGCTCAAATCTAGTATCTATGGGAACTACTCTAAGACTTGAGTGCACTAATCTATGGTAATGTATAGTATTATTTTAATATTAATATTCAAAAAAAACATTTATTATTAAATGAAAACTTTTATTTTTGTTTTTTTTTCTATATTTCATTTATCATCTAAAATAAAATATTAAAGTCTTAATATAAGTAAACCAATTGATAATATAATTTGGTTTAATATCACGTCCGATGGCCACAACACACAACCACTACGACTGGACAGAGTGCCGACAATGATGTCCACCAATTTGACTATTGATGTTAACTTCAAATACGATAACCAAAGTCATACCTATTATTGTATTTATAATTCAACAATATATGCCATACACTATATTACTGTCTACAGTCTGGAAGCGTTTAATTTGATTGTTTTTGATAAAAATAATATCAATTTAATTGACAATAACAGCAACGACAACAATGATAATGATGATAATAATACTATAATAATTGATAATAGATTTAAAATATTTACCGATTGGTCCGATTGGTCGTCATGTACTCGATGTCCATTAGGACTCATTAGACGGATCGGCGTCTGTACGATAAAAGTAAGAGACCATCAAAAAAAATATTTAAAATTAAGATTTTTATTATAACTTTTTTTCATACCTCCACTAAAAAAACACCCCATTATTAGCCACTGTCTGCTACTATCAGTACAGACATACCATTGTTTGACAATGATTTGTATGGACTCCGGGATATAGGAATTCCGTGTCGGTCGCCAAGTTTGCCCCGAAATTTGACTGCAATCGATACGATACAATTGCGGCGATCGGAACTCCAGTACGCCGTTTGTCAGCTGGAAAATTGTTCGGCACTCACGACCAATGTTTCGGCGGAAGTCAAGGATCAGCTAAGGAAACGAGAGTTCGCCCAATTCAAGACATCTCTGTCGTCGGCGATGTCAATGTTACGGGTATTGATTGTCAATTCGGGCGACAAACTGGTGCTTACATGCAATAAGTTAATAGACAGACAATTATATCTAACTTTATATATATATATAAATGGATTTTTGTTTTCATAAAAAAATGATTGTTTTATTTGTGGATATTTTAAAAAAACCCACTAATAGACCACTAGACTCGTTGCACTGGTATGTTTGGTATAATTCCTCGATATCTATGCTCAATAGATTCAATTACCGTATAAATCCATTCCGTATTCATCAGTTGACTAACGGAAGAGTCAAAATTGATTTCAGCAATAATCTGGTGATCAATAAAGTACTTCCATATGATCAACGAAATTATAGGTTTTTTTTATTGATGAGAAATTAGTTTTGATTTTATTTATTTATTTTTATTGATGTTTTATTGTGTTTGTGTTTTTTGAGTTTAGATGTGTAGACGACATAACAAACACAACTATTTCGGTAATCAAACTGATTGTCATCCATCAGACCATTCGTATAACATTTTGGGATCAATTCAAGACTAATTTGCCGACAGTTTTCATATTAATAATTATATTTATGTTCGCCTATTCATTGTATAGCAATAGACAGTTGAAAACCAAAGTTTAAAAAAATATTTAAAATATTTTTTTTTGTTTTGTTTATTGATTAAACAATTTTATTTTGTATTGTCTTCGGATAACTTTTTATTTAGTTCATTAAATATTTAAAAATATTTACAAACTTTTTTGTTATCAAATTATAAAATTTTATTATAACAAACTATTAGATTTAAAAAATACATATAAAAACAAATAATCTATTATTAAAAATATAATAAACAAATTGTTAACAGTATTTATTAGTTAACATATTGAGTTTAATTAAAAAAATCACCTTGTTTGAATGACATAAAATTTTATAAAAAAAAATAAAATTAACTAAAAATTTTTTTTGAGTCTTTTGACTAAATATAAATTATTTTAGCCATTGTATTTATAATATTGTATGTATCCATTAAAATAAAACAAACAATATATTAATAATTTCAAAAAATACAAAATTAATATTAATATAAAATATCCTAGTTAAAATTAATAATGATAATTTATTTATTTTTTTTAAAAACATAGTATATATCTATTGATATAAAATAAAATTAAAATAAACTAACAATTAATTAATTATTTAGCGGACAGTTTGTCTAGAGATCCAAATGTTATTTCAGTCAACTCTTTCAGTGATAGTATGACCTGAAACTCCCGTTCCAATGCCTGTTTGATCTCAACGACCATCAATGAGTCCATTCCCAGATCGGATAGTTTGGACTGGTCTTTGATTTTCGACACATCTCTAATGCCTAAAGTTTTTTAGACCAACCAATCAATCAATCAATAAAAAATAATAATAACCGGTTATACAGTATATATACTGTAAAACCCGAGAAAAACAAACCTAAAATAAAAGCCACTAATCCTTTGATATCTTTTTTATCGACACTGTCGACGACTTCGACATCTTTTCTCAATAGACTACTGACAACACCACTGTTGTCTTTGTCTGAACGAAGAAAGTGATTCATCAGCGATAGACACGAATGTATACGTTGAGGAACAGTACCGCCGACGCCTCGGGCAGTCAACTGCTCTTTCGTGGTCGACATGTCGGCAACAACACCGACATCGTCGATGGCACCCCACTGGACGGCCAGTCCGGGCAGACCATCGTTAGTGCGCTGTTCGCACAGTCTTTCCATATATGAGTTGGCGTAACCGTAGTTACATTGGCCAGCGTTACCTCTGCCCGAAGTGACCGACGAAAAGGCTACAAAATAGTGCAAATTTGGACACAAAACACGCGACAAAGTGTCCATAATTGTTATGGCCTTGACTTTGGGCGCAAACACTTTAAGCAACGATTCCGGTGTTTGATTTGCTAGCAAACCGTCGCTGAGAACCATTGCCAACGAAAATATACCGTAAACCGGTGCCAAAGTGTTGGCTTCTTTGATCAATTGGTCGCACTGTCGTTCATCGCTGGCGTCTAACGTCGAAATGACAACATTGGCACCCAATTTGCGCAGCTGTTTGATCGTAAACTCTTGGAACTGGTTCTTGACACCGGATCTGCTGGTCAGTACAAGCTGTCGGACACCCCGTTCGACCAGCCAATAGGCCAACTCCAGACCGAAACCACCTAAACCTCCGGTAATAATCATAGAGCCATTGCTGGGGAACTGTGTATTATGGACAGCCTTGACCATCAATTGGGATTTTTTCAAATTATTATTATTGGTCTCATTTTGAACGACTACTAAAACCACTTGTTGTTGTTTGCTGTTGTTGTTGACACCGTCATCGGTGGTTTTATTCATGTATTTGACGGCACCGGCAATGTTGTCGATAGTAAAAATGTGTCTGTCTTTGAACGGTTTGACCACATTATCTCTGATACCGTCTCTAATATAATTGAAAACTTTTTGTTTGTCTGATAAACTATTATTATTATCGGCGTCTGATTGTTGACTAAAAAATATATCATTCAAATTGATTCTCATAATTGTTATATTTTTGTCGCTAATAAAACCTAATTGAAAATTAAATTTAATTACAAAAAATAATTACTAATTTAAATCAATAATAATAATAAATTCAATGAAAATAATAACAATTATTATAATAGTTTTAGAAAAAAATATTAATTAATTTTTTTTAACCATTTTTTGCAAAATTATTTTTATATCCCAGACTAATATAACATCCTTTTTGTTTGAGACAAGCAATTGAATCGTTAAAATCAATATCATTGGCAACATTTGAGTCATAGATAATGTCGACACCGATTCCGTCGGTATTGTCGATAATCTCCTGTTTGAAACAATCGGCTGCAGTATTGATAATGTTTTTTGGCGACAAACCGGAGGCCGAAAAATCGGCCAATAATTGTGCCATAGATTCGTGACTATCGACAGTACAAAAGACACGACACTTGCGGCTTAAACAGACAGCCAGAGCTGCCCGTCCGTTGGGCCGGTTAGCTCCGTGAATGACTACTGTATGCTTGGATAATAGGCGACCATTTTCGATGAGTGCCCAATAGGCTGATCCGTAGGCTTCGGGTACAGTGCAGGCCTCCTCGAGTGACCAGTTGTCGGGCACTGCCATAAAACTTTCCTTATCGTCGACAACAAGAGTTGTCGATATGTTAGCAGAGCTGGTCTGAGGCGGCGAATGTATACCGAAAACACGGTCACCAGTACTGTCGACAACTCCACTAAACTGAAGACAGGTTGCGGCTGACGAATTGGGACCAATAGACGGTTTGATGACTCCATTGTCATTGTCGGTGGTAACAGCATTGATGACACCGTAGTAGACATTAATCAAAATTTTGTTATTCTGATGACTTAATTTGTTTTCTGGCCATAGATTATGTTTGGATTCCAACCAAACGGGATTTGATTGTTTGGCTGAGACATCAATGGATGCGTGTCGGCACTGAACCTTTGTTAGGCTCTCCTCGCCTATAGACAAATGTCTATACGAACCTAACTGTCCTTTACGGTAGATATTCATAACCAAATTATTTTCAAATATCGAATTATGAACCAACTCTTTGAAGTCGACTTCTCCGCCAACCGATCGCGACATCTCTAAGTCGTCAAATTCTAGCGCCGATATACACCGCACCCGATGGCCATTCGGTTCGCGGCGCAAACAATTCACAAGACCAACAATTCCGCTACAGGTATCCGAGTCTTCAGTAATATCCGAGATGAGCCAAATAAGACTATTGTTGTTGTTTTGATCGCTTTTATTATTAAGTTCATCTTTTAGCTGATCCAACCATTGTTTTAGATTTTCATTGTTGTTATGGCTGACTCTGACTATGATATCGTTGGCCAGCGATGGCTGACTGGCGTCCAGTTTTCTGAACAACATTACTGCTGATGTCGCCGTAGCCGACTGGCTATCCGATCGGTTACTAACCAGCGATAGACCGGCAAAGTTTTGGATCAATTCTATCAAACTGTTTGACTCAATCAGCGACGATTCGTTGTAACCAAATCTCGATAAAACTGTTTTCTCTGCTTTTGTATACTGTGTCCTCTTCAGCACCAAAACAAAGCCATTGATGTCGAGATTTGTTTTGACAAATCGCATAATATCTTCCCATTTGATTAGTCGTTCTTTGTTACCATTGTGAACGGCGTACTGTTCTCTGATGATAATCAATTGATACGGATTTGTTTGGACCATCTTTGTCTGCATCGATAGATTGATGTCAATCGGATCGTACGGAAGATTATCTGATAAAATCCAAGAAAAAATGAATAATTGATAATCTATGACAAACTCTATTACCTATATCTGTATCACTGGTGGTTTGAATACCAAATGGATTGTAAACTGAATACTTGATCCGTTGGCCATAAAATGAGTCTTTCAAATAGTGTATAATCCGCTGATGACATACACTTTGGTTAGGATTTATCTCCAAAACATTGAGATCGCCATTCAGTACACTGTTTTCAAGTACTATATCGACAGCTGGTCTCAAAAGAGTTTCATCAAAGTATACATTGTTCAAGAAATCTGCAGACAAATCGTTGACAAACGGTTTCGATGACAACGGCTCTGCAATTGTGGTTAGACTAAGACTTTCGATAGCCTTCTTCAGTACCACTCGATCATCATTTAGTTGATTTGCAGTCAATAATTGGCTAAAACGATCTTTCATTTCTGATAACTTACTGCTGGACTTTTGTGGTCTGTTTTTGACCAATTCATCTGTCAATTCAATATAGCTTTTGCAAAGCTGTTGCCAACTCGGCTGAAGACTATTGTTGTCCATATATGGCAACCAAACATACTTTTCCAGTAATAGTTCTTCAGTTTGCTGACGCCTGGATGCCCGTCTGGTCTCGATGCCGTGAAACTCGAGGCCGTTGGCCAACAAATAATTAGCCGTCAAATTGGACAACACTAGCAATGCTGAAGAATTGTCTTCTACTTCTCTGTCTGCTTGT
Source organism: Oppia nitens (assembly GCF_028296485.1). Lineage (NCBI taxonomy): Eukaryota > Metazoa > Arthropoda > Arachnida > Sarcoptiformes > Oppiidae > Oppia > Oppia nitens. The sequence continues at coordinate 1,378,053 of NW_026533199.1, forward strand.
TTGGCCAGAAGAATACGTGGATCGCAATGAAACGATTGGATACCAGTTGGCAGATAGAGATCACGGGTCGGCACCTGTAGTATACTCGAGTGAAGCATTGCATCACCGAAAGTGACCACATTGTTGTCTACTAACTGGATTTTGGCCACACCTTTGTCCACATCGACCGCTGAAGTCAACTGGAACTGCGGGTCGTAGTGATAGCCGCGAATTCTTAGCTCTTTATATACCGATTGTTTATCCAATTGATGTCCATTTCCATCGACGACATCGGCTAACTCTTTCAGCGAATTCAAATACTTTTGGTGTAATGGCAGGAATTTTTCTCCCTTTTTCGGCACTCGTATGCGTCCGGTAACCGATAACTGTTGATTTTCGTACAGATAAAACTGGCCATCGATTTGCGATAAATTCAATTTGAATGTCAACTGGCTGTCGGGTCGCATGATTGTTGGCCTAATAATACGACAGTTTTCAATGATTACCGGCAGCTGATCCCAACTGGTTGACTGTTGTTTGGCAAACTCTTGCCAAACGATATCGAGATATCCGATAGCCGGAAACAGTAGTCGACCGTCGATACAATGATCCAAATAAAACTTGTTCTCTTGTTTGCTAAAATCCACTTCAATGGTCAGTTCCGATTGGGATTTATTATTGAAATAATCGGGATATAGTGTGACCAGCCAACTGTCCGAATGATCCCATCTAACCAATGAACCTAACGATTGGGTACCTCTTTTCACTGGATAGGCAATCTTCGGATACAATTTGCTGATCTTTGGCTTTAATCCCAGACTATAAAGTGATCCAATGGTGGACAACAAATGTCTTAGACTGTCAGCGCTGTTACGTTTCATTAGACCCAAGTATGTACAGTCAGTGCCCAGACTTCGTTTGATGACATTCCTGAACAGCGAATCGGGCGCCACTTCGACAATAATGGCATTTTTCGGCATCAGTCTAACAGCTTCATCGAACAGTACCGGCGAAGTCAGGTTATTGACATAGTATTCGGGTGTCGAGTACTGGGATTCAGGTGTCGACCATTTGTCCTGCGGTACCGAAGAACTGATCCATCGGGAACTGCGCAGACGTTTGCTGGCGCCGACTGATGTCAACTTACGGATCATATCCGGAGCAATGAGTTTCATGTATGAACTGTGAAACGGTATGTCACAGCTGTTGACAGTTTTTGTGAAAATATTTTCAGCCTTGAGTTTGGCCAGAAATTTATCCACACTATCGTAAGCGCCCGAAATGGTTACCGAATCGACTGCATTGTGACACGCGGCTACCACTCCCGATGGACACCGACGGTTAGCTTCTTCCCATGTCAGACCAACGGCGGCCATCAATCCTTTCGGCAGTTTTCCTTGTTCGACGCACCGGCCTCTCCAGTAGGCATACAGGATTGTCTCGCGGGCCGTCAAACTTCCGTCCGCGTAACCGCAGGCCAACTCGCCGGACGAATGGCCAAGAAAACCATCCGGTTTGATGTCCAATGCCCGCAACAAATCGACCAGTGCTATCTGAATGGCCGCAATACCAACCGATGACGACAGTATCGGCATCAGTAGATCGTCGTTATCTTCGAGTATCAGTTTCAACAGTTCTATGTCGTACTCTTCCAATATGTCGGCCGACTGTCGAATGGATCGATTGAAGATTTCGATTTTCATCAAACCTCTGGCCATTGCCGTCCATTGAGTTCCCATTCCTATACAGAAATAATAAAAATTATTTGCCACAAAAAATAATAAAACCCGAAAATATGTTTCAAATTATACCCGAAAAGACAAACCAAACGGGCCGTCGGTCGCCAACTTTGCTGATCGTTCGCTCCCTTTCTTCGAAACTCTGGGCGGAAACATCGCGTATCATATATCCATTGTAATCCATACCATTTGATTCGCCATCAGTGGTAACAGCGCTGAGCAATGTTAGAAAGTCGTCATCGGCTTTGTCTTTGTTGGCGACAATAAAATCCATAATATGATTGACCGAGTTTTCGGTTCGGCCATTGACCAGAATTAGTCGTGGAATTTCATCGACAAATCCTTGTTTGCGATAATTGTAGGCCAACTGTTGTGGTCTGACCAGAACGTGGACATTGGTTCCGCCGAAACCAAACGAATTGACGGGAACAACACTGTCCTCGAACGGTTGATTTTCGGTAATCGGTAATAGATGGCCTTCGATTAGCGGAACTATCTTTGGATTTGGTCGTTGTAGATGAAGACTGGCCGGAATTTTCATCCTCTCAAAAGCAATGACCACTTTGGCCAGAGAACACATGCCCGACGATGACTCTGTGTGACCCAAATTGGATTTGACACTTCCGACTAGCAATGGATCCGATCTATTATACAAAAACAAAACAAAAAATCATTGACGGCATTGACTGATATTTTGTTTTTTTTTATTAGTAATCCATTGTCACATACCTTTCCTTTCCGTATACATTGTATATAGCATTGGACTCATTCATATCTCCGGCCGACGTTCCGGTTCCGTGAGCCTCGACATAGCGAACCCAATCAGGTTTGACACCCGACTCTTTCAATGTCGCTTCCATTAGCTCTGTCTGTGACTTTGCCGACGGATAGGTAATACCTTCGGCTTTATTGCCATCCGAGTTGGTCTTTGCGTGAATAACTGTAGCGTACACTCGCCGTGCGTTTCGGCGCTTTTGTAACAATAATACCGAAACAGTTTCCGATCGGACATAGCCGTTGGCCGATTCGTCCAAATATTTGCATTTGCCATCAATGGATAGCATATTTAGTTTGTGAAACTCCAGTGCCGTAGCGGGTCTCAGATTAACATTGACGCCGGCCACGATGGCCATATCAAATTCGTTGGCCCGCATACCCGAAAAGGCCAACTGTAGGCCAACCATTGATGAACTGCACGCAGTGTCCAACGATAGGGATGGTCCGCGCAAATCAAACGCATAGGATACCCGATTGGATAGCATATTCCTCTTGGTTCCAGTGGCTCCGTAGCCCATAACCTTACTCGGATTGCTGGCCAAACTTTCTTCGGATTCGGTCAGAAAGGCGCCAACAAATACAGCAGTATTTGTACCGCGAAGTGATGCCGGGTTCCAGCCTTTCAATTCAATTCAATCAATTATTTAATCAATAATTGGTTTAAAAATATCATATTTATAATATCTATATCTCTATTACCGGAGTCGACCATTGCTTCGTAGGTAACCTCCAGAAGTATCCTTCCCTGTGGATCCATATAATCTGCTTGTTTGCCATTCAGGCCGAAGAATTGGGCATCAAATTTATCTAACGATTTCAATTTGCCGCTTCTTGTCGGCAAACCGTATAGTCCTGGTGGCCATCGTCGGGCGTCTTCGCTAATCAGATCTTTGTTAGCCAACAGATTGTCACTTAACTCGTCCAATGTATCGGATTCGGGGAAACGGCCGGCCAGACCGCTGATGACAATGTCGTCGTCGTTATCCACAAAATGTTCGTTTAAATTCATTTTTTTAATTAATTTATTTGGCAATTATTGCCAATAAAAAATAGTTTTTTAATATTTATTGTATTATTATTATTAATATTAGATATTATTGATTAACTAATTTTTTTTTAAAAATAATTTGACACCAATTAAGAGGAAAGTACTGGAGTTTTTATAATGATTTTGATTAAACAATTTTTTTTAAAAATAAAAGTCATCCAGGAACTTAATTCGAGATCAATGTTATGTACAGTAATAATAATAAAAATAATAATTGTTTAATAATAAAAATCAATGACAATAAAAGTGTACCAATTGTTTAATATATGTGTGTATCCTAATTAACACAAATAAAAAAACACAATTAAAATATATGTAAATTTATTTTATATTTATATTAGTTTTTTTTAAAAAACAACATTTAATAGTAAATCACTTTTTTTAGAAAAATAAATAAATATTTACTACAAACACATTATTAAAAATTTTTTAGATTAAATTTTTTTATTTATATATTATTATATACATATACTAAATATATATAAATAAATATATATATAGATATTAATACCTACCAATATGGTTTAATTTGATACAAAACTAACATAAACAATATTCAATTAAGTTCAACACAATAATTATTAAATTTTTATATTACTATAAATTTTTTCTTGGATAAACATATATAAAATGTTAAACTATTTAAATAACATCAACAACAAAAAATTACATCAAATAAACTAAATTATTATATTGAAGACAAAAATTTATCTAATAAATCTATCTAGGTAAAATAACTTTATAAATCTCAATAAAATAAAAATTAGCCTTATCATTTAATATTTAGTATACAAGTTATAATTTTGCAATAATAAAAATATGATAATAATGATTTACAAAAATATATATGAATTATTAATGATTATACCTTGCTAATATACATACGATATAAATCAACTAATAGTTATAAATTTAGTTATTGATAATTATGTTATTTTTAAATTATAAGTTAAGCTTAAAAAATCAGACCACCTAGACAAAATGACATATGTTTTAAGTGTTAATAATAATAATAATAAATTAATAATAATTAAAAATCAGTTAAATTAATACAGATTTCATAAAAATACATAACAACAAAAATTTATATTAAATATTTTAATAAATAAATGCTTATGTATTATGTGATTGTCAGACAATTTAATTATTTAAATAAATAAAAAAAATATTTTATATAAATATTTAAGTTATTAATATAAATTTTTTTTTAAAAATTTTGTCAGCATATTTGCATATCATTAAGTTGATAAAAATATTTTATTATTTCTAATTAGAAAATTAAACAAATTATTAATAATAATGAATTTGTGTTTCATTTATTTTTCAGATGTCTAAATAAATTTTGATTATAAAATTATTATTATTATTATTATTTGTGGTTAGATAAACTTTTTTAAAACTATCGTTTTGTTTAAATATAGACATTTAAAAAATTAATTTTATTTTAATAATTTTTGTTAAATATATTTTTCAATGGATATTAAAATAACTAAAAGTACATTATACTACTGTATAATTAATAGTCATCGTAATAATAGTGATTAAGCAATTAAATATTATAATATACTATTAACTTTTAAACAAACATTTAAAATGATTTTATAGTTAAAAATAATTTTTTTAAAAAATAATTAATTAAATTACAATTAATATATATACAGTATATTTAACTTTTTTAAAAAAATTAAACAATTACTCTGTTAGTGCAATACCATCCATAAGCTATAGTATACTATACTATAGCTATACTGTACTGTAGGCTACAATAGAGTAGGTTAGCAACAAAATAAAACGGTTTGGTTTTTAAAAAACTTTTAAAGTTTTAGAGATATAGTTTCCCATATAAATATAGAATCTATAATTATATTTGTCGTGGCGTAAAAATATGGTATGAATTATAAAAAACAATTGAAATGAATTGCAGTCGATGTGTTGAGTGAAAATGAAAAAACTTTATTTAAAACTTTATTATTGAAAATACATTTGATATGAAATATTTGTATTTCATATATGATATGATGTCTATAAGCATAGACTATGGTATACAACGCATACGTATCTATTGTTTGACATACATTTATATAGGGTTTTAACATATAATAAAATGTATTGAATGGTTGGCCACTGGAAGGTCAGTTTGACCCACATTTCAAAGTGTGGTCTTATTTTTAGAAATATGTATGATATCTGTGTATAAGATATAATTGAAATGAATGTATGTGTGTTTGTGTATGTGTGTGACAATAGTTTTAATTGATATTTTAAGGTATAAACTGTGATAAAAGTGGTACATAGGGTTGGGTTCAAAGGGTTGTTCGAGAGATACCGACAATAGGTTTCTAGGAATAGATAGTCAAAAGTATGGGAACATTGATTGAAATTTAGTTATATTTACTTTTATTAGTTTTTCCCATTAAAATAACTTTTCTATATTTACATCCCTGGGTTTTATGACATCCCTTCAGGTATGTATGGTCTGAGTTTGGATATATGGTATGTGTCGGTACTTTTGCCCTTCTTATCACAATTTAGTACATATGATATGTTAGATAATTTTTTTACAATTTTATATGGGCCACACATTAATGGATCTAACTTTTTACGCGATATTTTATTTTTATAGTCGACTAATACTAGGTCTCCTACATTGAATTCAAATGGATTATGATGTCTATCATAATATGATTTGTTCACTGTATGACTATTTAATGAATTTTTAAATGCATTTTTTCGCGCCTTATCTACTGTAACCTGAGATCCATACATGTAGTGGTCAAATGGTTTGACGCCAAATAATAAATAGTTTGGGGTGTATTGTGTTGTTGAATGTACTGTATTGTTGTATTCGTGTGTACAATGGTTTAGTAATTTTGGCCAACAAATTGATTGATTATTATCATTGATTTTACAGCGAAGTCTAGTAACTAATGTTTGGTTTATACGTTCGCATAACCCATTAGATTGCGGGCAATTTGTTGTAATAAACATGATTTTAATGTTGTGTTTTTCAAGAAAATTACTAAATTCATTGCTTTTGATACCTGTGTACCTGTCGGCCAGAATTAGTTTTGGTTTATGTGTTTGACAAACATTTTTGATTAATTATATAAAATCCTTAGCACTTTGAGTACTGGAAGCGGTAGTCCATAGGAAGCGACTGAAGTTATCAATAGCTACATGAATATACTGTTTCTTTGAGTTATACCCGGCCAGACCACCGACTGTATCAATGGATATGATATCAAACGGTTGCTGTGCCGGACCTATTTGGGACAGTGATCCCAACTTTTGTTTCCTACTAATTTTATTTGTTTGACAAACTAAACATTTGGTTAAATAATCATTGATATGATTGTGTATATTTTTGAAATAATATGCGCTACAAATCAATTGTGTCATAGCATGAGCACCTATATGACCATAATTTTTATGAACAATACTTAATAGTTTAGGTATGAGCGGGTCGGGTATGTATATACGTTTGGTGTCAGCCTTTTGTCTGATTATGATATTGTTTTCAAGAATACAATGTTTGGGTAATATTTTAATGAATGGTTTTTGTGTTTCAACTATTATGTCTGTAGTTATGATATTTATTGGTAATGTTTGACAATTATCTGTTAGCTCTAATATATTGAGAAATTTTGTAGTACAGTATTTATCATTACCTTCGAGTACAGGGTTTCTACTCAATAGGTCTGCACCGATATTAGTTTTACCAGTAATATACCTGACATCAGGATTATACTGTCCTATCCTGAGAGCCCAATTGAACAAACGTGTTGTCGGTTTTTTAATTGAGTTTAACCACTTTAATGGGTTATGGTCTGAGTATACAATCACTTGATTGCCGTAGAGATAATGATGCCAGTAGTCAAGCGACTGGACCAGTGCTAGACACTCAAGCTCTGAGACATTATAGTTTTTCTGATAGTTTAATAACTTACGAGAAAAGTAGCCTATCGGGTGTAGTTTACCGTCACTTTGCATCTGCTTAAGCACGGCTCCGGTACCTATTTTGCTGGCATCGGTATAGAGTATGCATTCTTTATTTGCGTCATATATAGATAAGACTGGTTTGTTTGTTAGGTATGTTTTAACCCAATTGAATGCATTTTCACATTCGGTATCCCATTTAAATTGAGTATCTTTTTTGAGTAGATTATATAATGGGTTTAATTGTTTGCATGCATTTGGTATGAATTTATAATAGAAATTGATTTTTCCTAAAAATTGTTGCAATTGCTTAACTGTATTTGGTTTAGGGAAATTTTTAATTGCAATAATGTTATCATTTATTGGTGTGTATTTGTTTTTAGTTATATAATGACCTAAATATTGTACAGTATTTTTTGCAAATTTACATTTTGTTAATTTTAATTTTATGTTTTCGCACTTTAATGCACTTAATGTTTTTTCAATATGTTTTATGTGATCAGTTAATGATTTTGAATGTATTATGATATCATCTAAATAATTATGAGCAAAATTATTTAAATTATATTTAATTAATATATTTTGTATAACTCTCTGAAAAATCATAGGAGAGTTCCTGAAGCCGAACGGCATAGTTAGCCACTCGTAGTGTTGATTTGTAGTGACAAATGCTGTCTTATGTATATCTTTTTGGTCAACTCTTATGTGCCAAAAACCACTAGTTATGTCTAGGGTTGTGAAATACTCACAATCTATGAGTTTGTCTACAATGTCATTGAATAGCGGGAACGGAAAATTGTCGGGAATTGTAATTTTATTTAGTTTCCTATAATCTATGGTTAGCCGGCTTTTTGTACCCTCGTCTTTTTTGTAAGCGAGAGTTATAGGGAAACTGTATGGACTGACACTTTTCCTAATAAATCCTTTTTCTAGTAATTTATCGATTTGATCATCGATTACCTGTTGATCCGATGGTGAGCACCGATACGGACGTAAATTTATTGGGACATTGTTTGTGATATTTATTGTGCATTTTTCGGTGTTTATTAACCCGATGTCGTATTTATTTATTGAGAATATGTTTGAATGTTTGGTTAGGATTGCATGCAATTTGTTTTGCTGATCACTGTTTAAAGGGTTTGAGATAAGCATCTCATTGGTATTTATGTGACAATTATTGTCAATGCATTGATTTTCTGTATAATTTGATAATATCTCATCTGTTTGGGTGATATTATTGTTTGTAAATGTTTATATAATCTGATAATTGCTATTCATATGTAAATTGAATTTTTTTATTAAATCTAAACCTAATAGAAAATTATGGTTAGATTTTTGAATGACATATACTGTACATACATGAGTTAGTGAACCTATGGTTAATGTAATATTTACGAGACCTAAACATGAATTTGAATTATTAATAGATTTGAAATGTGTTATCTGTTTATTAAATGGTAGTTTTAACTTTTTAACTATTTGATCACTAATGACACTAACATTAGCTCCGGGATCAAAAATAATATGAAATATTTGTTTATCAATAATAGCATAAATTTTGATTAGTTTTTGATGATTAGGTCTCTTATTTAGTTTAAATGTATTGAATTGATGTCGTTTTCGACAGACTCTGTGATGTCATTATTGACTTCAAAATTGTTAATTTTTTTAGCATTAGTTGTCTGTGTTGTGTTAGGTTTGCCTTTGTTTAAACACTCATTAGACCAGTGATACCGGCCTTTAAGTCCAAGCTTTTCACATATAAAACAAGGGGACATGGGTTTGCGTTTTGGTTTATCTAATTTTTGGTCATATTTTTGCTTTGCTATTGGTTTGTTTGACACAGCATTTGATTTAGCAATTGATTGGAAGCGCTTTAAGTTATTTTCTGCAGTTTTTGCTATCGTATAAAAATCTGCAAATGTTTTTGGTTTCACAGCCGTGAAACATTCAACCATTTTTGGGTGTAAATTATGGATCATTAAGGGAATCATCTGAGACTCAGTTAGTTTTGCCGCTACACCTAATCGTCGCTTTGCTTCAAAGTACTCTTTTATGCCTTGGCTTACATCATATTTTAAGTTTACAAACTCTACAATGGGTTCAATAGATTCAATGCCGAATCTGTACAGTAATTTATTTTTGATTGAATCAAAACTTTGGTTATCGAAGTTTTCGATATACCAATTGAGAGCATCATCTTCGAGATGATTACCTAATAGTATAGCCTTATCACTGTCTGTCCACTTATAATATTTTGCTATCATTTCATAGCGTTTAAACCAATTTTCTATTGAGATCTTATCTCCTAAACCTTTATATACTTGAATCTTAGGCTTACTGTTTGATGGCTTGATATGCGATGAATCGTAAATCTCGGTGTCGGAGCTGTCATCGATGTCCACCAATTGCTGTGTTGGGCGAGTGTTGTCATTGTTTGGCGGATCAACGTCTTGTGGAGATGTGTTGGGTGTTGTTGTGTTTGTTTGTCTCATAGGTTGTACTGTTGGTGTCGGTGCCGGTGCTGTTTGAGTTGACTGACGGGTGTTTCTCTTTGGTGCCATTCTTCAGGAGTGCGATTATTGCAGCGATGGTTTGCTCGTCGATATGTTTATCACTTTTGTCAATAGCCTTCACTATTTCTTCGGCTGATCTAATGGTTCGGTCGACGGCAACTGTTGGCACAACAAGTTTTTTACCGATTCTGTATAGTCTACTGAATATACCGGCGCTCACAATACAACTTGCAGTTAACAATAATATAAAAACTGATGCACTAATGAAAACTTTTAAATTCATTGATCGGGATTGTGGTCACAATCCTGCCGACTATATGTCGTGGCGTAAAAATATGGTATGAATTATAAAAAACAATTGAAATGAATTGCAGTCGATGTGTTGAGTGAAAATGAAAAAACTTTATTTAAAACTTTATTATTGAAAATACATTTGATATGAAATATTTGTATTTCATATATGATATGATGTCTATAAGCATAGACTATGGTATACAACGCATACGTATCTATTGTTTGACATACATTTATATAGGGTTTTAACATATAATAAAATGTATTGAATGGTTGGCCACTGGAAGGTCAGTTTGACCCACATTTCAAAGTGTGGTCTTATTTTTAGAAATATGTATGATATCTGTGTATAAGATATAATTGAAATGAATGTATGTGTGTTTGTGTATGTGTGTGACAATAGTTTTAATTGATATTTTAAGGTATAAACTGTGATAAAAGTGGTACATAGGGTTGGGTTCAAAGGGTTGTTCGAGAGATACCGACAATAGGTTTCTAGGAATAGATAGTCAAAAGTATGGGAACATTGATTGAAATTTAGTTATATTTACTTTTATTAGTTTTTCCCATTAAAATAACTTTTCTATATTTACTATAAAACGGTTTGGTTTTTAAAAAACTTTTAAAGTTTTAGAGATATAGTTTCCCATATAAATATAGAATCTATAATTATATTATAGATAAATAAATTGATTAAATAAAATTTTATTTATTTTTAAAAAAAATTCTATTAATTTTATTTAGTAGTTAAAATAATTATCGGCAATTTTTTTTTATAATAAATAATTACATTTAAAACTTACACAAATCAGGTAATAATTATATATATATATATATAAAAAACGATTTGGGTTTTATGTTATATCATAATAATTTCAAATAGGGTTTAGATATCTATTGATATATTATATTGGATTGCGTTTATATTAAATACAATTTTTTTAATTTTTAAAAAATAAAAAAATAAAATTATAGATCAAATGTGCCGACAATTACTTGTACTGTAATTATAATATTAATAGTAGTGTAGTGTCAGAGTTGAAACTGATTTCCGGTTTGTTTTTTAAAAACTATAGTAAAAATCATTAAAAAAAAACTTTTTTTTATTAACCATTAGTTTTAAATAAAGTTAAAACAATTAGTTTTTAAAGTTATATTGTATAAGATTTTATGAAAACTTCTTATAAATAATTTATAAATATTTAATAAAAGTTTTTTTTTATATAAATAGTTTTCAAACAAATTGTTTTTTATTAATTAGTAGTTTTAGTGACCATCAAAATAATGTCGTCTTCACTGTCATCATCGGATCCGATATCAACGGACATGTCATCGACGTCATCATCGATGGCCACCAAACGACGAAAAACCTATAGTGGTCACCACCGCTGCCGATATCGAGAACGTATTGGCCGTATTACTCAACTGTTGTGTCAGGCAATGGCCGAACTTTATGATGTCATCGATGATATCAATGATAATGATGGTTGTGATTGTGACGATGACAGTGATGATCATGAAATGGATCAGTCACTGGCTTCTGGACATACACAAAGCGGTAATGTCATCGATTCGGTCAATCATATAGACAATGGTCACCAGTTATTGGTTACCTCTACCAATGATGATGATGATGGAAATCAGCCGCAAATGTTACAGATATTTAAGCCTGTCTTTGATCAACTCATAAGTAATGGTACGAAGAGTAGTAAAACGGTATCTTCTAGATCTAACTTTAGAAATATCGGTAATAATAAAAAGTTTTATTTTATTTTTTTTTTGGTGAAAACAATTACAGTTTCTTCAATTACTGAAGACTTTGAGATCCAAAAGATTGTATCGCAAACACAACCTATGATTGTCTTAAGTCCATTGAAAATGGCAAACAAAGTGATGCCATCGTTAGAGGAGTTACCGTCACCCGCGATGAACAACAAGAAGAAAAAATCATCAAAAAGTAAGCCGAAAAAGCCAAGTCGTAAAATTCCGGCGAAACGTTTAGTGGTCACCAATCCGTTAACAATAACAACAAAACTAGATGTCTTAAGCAAACCGAAACAGTCGGCTAACAGTAAACCAAAGTCAAAGCCGAAGTCGAAATCAATACCACTTAATAAAACTCAATTGATGTCCAATTTATTGTCGAATAAGCCGAACATCTTTTGTTCAGAAAAAAGAGGTCCACAAACTAGTCAAGTGAGCGACGGTAAGGCCGCTACTATTGCTACGACGGATGTGGCGGCCATTCAAAGTAAATTGATTGATAAGACCGACAGTCAAATCAGTGCTAGTTTTGACAAATTGTTGTCTCTTTGGACAAACGTTGGCATAACTAGTCCGCCGAGTCGGCCGCCATCACCTATTTTTGGGTGAGATATTTAACTACCGGTAATAATAATAATAATAATATTTATTCATATTATATATGATATTAAAACAAAAACAATTTTTTTAAGAATATGATTAAATAACAAATATTATTATTATAATGAGATTTACGGTAAAACAAAAATAATTTTCATAAAAAGCATGAAATGATTATATCATTTACTCTATTAATGGCTTATATTTTTTTTGGTGATATTCAATAAAAACATTTCAATAAAACAAAACAAACAAACAATTTGTCTAAAATTCGATATCTTTGGCACTCTTTTTCTTCTTAATCTTTGTTGTCGTCGTCGTCGATGAAGACACAAACGGACACAGACTTTGATTAAGACATTCATTGCATTTGGGTTTAATTGCCGAACAAATAGTCTGACCAAAGCCGACAACCAACAGATTAAAGTCATCCCAATCCTCTTTCGGCAACCATTTTTCCAATTGTTTTTGTGTCTGTTCCGGTGTCTTCGTATTGTTTGTCCATTTCAAACGATTGCAAATACGATGAACGTGTGTATCGACAGCCACTCCTGTCAACTGATTCCAAGCGATTTTCATCGCCAAGTGTGCCATTTTAGGACCCACTCCCGGCAGTGACAACAGTCCATCGAGTGTGTCGGGAATGTCGCCGTCAAACTGATCCCGCAGTATAATAGCTGTTCGTTTAATAAATTTGCATTTATTACGATAGAAACTAACCGATCGTATCATTTCCATCAACAGTGTATCATCGGTAGCAATAATATGGTCAACAGTCAGACCATAGTTACGCAGCGATTGCATTGTTGCATAAGTTATCTCATCTCTGGTCTGACTCGACAGCATCAGTGATATCAATATCTGAAAGCGTTTGTCTTTATCGTTGCCTTCATTTTCATCGTAAGTCTTTTCGGCGCCCATACTGTCGACCACTGCATTCCTATCGCTTCTCATTTGTCTTATATTTTCAAGTAATTGTCGCCAATTTTTCGGCTCTTCAGTGGACTCAACAACTGATTTTCGTTGTCTTTTGTTTTGGACATTCGGTTTTTGGACAGTTGTTGTCGATGAGTTGTTATTGGCTTTATCACTATCGGTGTCACCAAAGTATACACTTGTCTCGATGATGACCATCTGGTTATCTTGACTTTTAGTGGTCATCTTATTATTATTATTCTTCTTCTTCTTGATTGTTGTCATCGACGGCAATATAGACGACGACGACTTCAGACGCGTCTGCGATCGTGTCGTGCGGACAGTTGTTATTGTTGTGGACATCTTCGGCTGAAACAACGACAACAAAACAGATCTAATACTTGCAAAACCAGTGTGTCTTAAGCGGACTGTTGTCGATATCATTCACAGAAACAGAAACTATGGATCAAATGTTAAGACAATTGTTGTTTTCGTTTCATTTTTTTGAAAAAAAAGTTTGTTTTGAAACAAAAAATCAAATGACGAGTCGTTCACAAACACTGTTACATATGATTGCATCACTCAATGACTGACTATTACTGTATTAATAATATAAATGAATGAATGACTAAATCATTGAATGACTCATTTGTTTTCCAAATATTTTTTCTAATGTTTTGTTTTATTTGTGTTTTGTTTGACAATCAGTTTACCACTTCTTTACTCAATTTCTGTCCACTCATTGATATCACTGCTGCCGCCGCACCCGAACTGACCACAAGTACTTAATATACAGACACTGAAGTCATTTTGTTGTTGTTGTTGTTGTTCGCCAACTGCTGTGTGTGTCCGCTGCCGCCGCCGCTTCATTGCCGTTTCAAACAATCACCCAATTGATCCATAGATAGATAGATCCAATTGTTCCGACCGCCAGATAAAAGAAATGCCAAATCACTGTTGCGACCACTCGTGCGAAGGCCACCAGTCTATCAACAATACCGAAGACATGGGTATACTGTACAGTCTGTACACTCGCATCGATACCGATCGTATCGAGTGTCTCAATGAGGCCGTCGAAGGTTCCGGTAAACTGGTATTCAAGCCGTGGGAAGATAGACTAAACTTTGAACAGGTATTTGATCACTAGTTGATCACCAACTGATCCCATTTGATGACAACATGCAATAACAACTGATTATTATTTTGTTTGTGTTTTTTACAGTACGTCGAAAGCGATTGCGATGAAGAACTGCTCTTTAAGATACCGTTAGTTTTTTTTAAATATTATATTTGATTTATTGATATTATTATTATTATTTTTGTGTGTAATAACTAACAAACAACTTATTGGTTATTTTTATATGACATTAGATTTACCGGAAATGTCAAACTAAAAGGTCTGATCGTAATCGGCAGCGATGACGAGTCTCATCCATCGCGGATCCGATTGTAAGCACAGATTTTCAATCATTATTGTTATCATCAAATTGTTATCAAATAACTAATCAAAAACTATTGGGATCTAATTGACGCTTATTTTTATTATATTTTTAATTATATGCTAAAAAATAGATTTAAAAACCGTCCGAATATGAACTTTGATGACGTGACCGTCGAAGCAGATCAAGAGTTTGAGACAATGAGAGACACGAACGGCACACTTGAATATATAATTAAGTAATTAATTAATTAATTTCTCAATGAAAACAATTAAATTGATGGCTAAATTAAGTTGTTTTAATTGTTTGTTTATTTTTTTTATAATTGATAATTGATTTTCCCTTAAGAATTGTCAAATTTTCATCCGTACATCACTTGACTATTCACATACCGAAGAACTTTGGCAACGAAACAACAAAAGTCTATTACATTGGTCTTAGAGGAGAGTTTACTAAAGTAATTGTTGTTTTTGTGGTCATTCATCAAACCTAAGCAAACCATTTATGAAAAAAACTATTGATATTATGATATATTTATTTGTATTTGTTTTCTCATTTTTTTTCAGACAAATCGAGACGCTATAGTAATGACATGCTATGAGTCGGCGCCCAATCCGGCCGAATGTAAAACCGATTTGAAAGACACGGTTCCGCAACAAATACATTGATAGAGTGAAGTAGAAGAAGATGATGATCGATGAAGATGTCTGACGATACAAAACTGATGGTTTAATTGATGTGTTTTTTTATTTGTGGGAAAAATAATAATAATTGTTTTTTTTAGTTAATTTAATTTTGTAATCAATTTATATACAGTTATATAATACAATCAATTATAATATAACCGAATGAAATGATGAATAATAAATAATATCTTTACTATTACTATATGTATATATCGTATAATTCAACGACAATTAGATAGTCCTATAGAGGAACGGTAGGTATTGTTAAAGATTTATTATATTGAGATCTAAATTGTGATTTCATAACCAATCAAACTAATAGCGCAAATAGTCTTAACATCCAATAAATTGATTCAACTTTTTATTTGTGATCATAAATGTCGACAATATTTTTTTCAATATAGGTAACACATTTTATAAACAAAACAAAAATTATATTTAAATTAATATTTATTTAAAATGAAATTATAAATTCTATTCAAAAAAAAAATTATATACTAGAAAATATTTATTGTTAAAAATTATAATATAATAGAAATAAATTATATATAAAAAAAATTGTTAGTATATTATTGTTCAGAAAATATATACCAATCTATTGACAGTAATCTATTAATAATAAAATTAAATTAAATTAGACATTTATATATTTATTTAACAACAAGATTATTTTTTAAAAAACAAAGTAAAATACATTTTAGTAAAATTTTTTAAATGTAATACATTTTGTTTTGTATTTTGTTTTGTTGGTTAAATTACAAATAATTTTTAATTACTTTTTCTCTATACACTTATAATGATATGATGCTAAACATCTATCATCATTTGGACAACCAGTTAATAGACAATCAGTTGAATTAATAATAATAGGAAGCGGTGTATTACTGATGATATCCACGGGAGGAACAGTAGTACTATTTAAATCGTTACGTTTATAACATTCGTGACCCTTTACGTACCAACATGTCTGACCCGATGGACAGTCTCGTTCATTACCGCAGTTCATACGGACAGTAGTAGTCAAACAAGTTATATAGCAATAGATGACTATCATTAGTCTCAACCATAACATTGACCAACGCTGTTGATTACAAGCACCAGTAGTCTGATTGATGAAACCGTTGCTACCATTAGACATCATCATCATCGACATTGACATCAATTATTTTTATTTATTTTTTTTAATAATGTATATTTTATACTATATAAAATTTATAGTATAGAATCTGTATATAATTTTTTTATATTTTGGAAAAAAACAAAAAGTTAATTGTGAACAAAATAGTAGTAAACTTATTCAGTAAACTAATTGATTATTAAAAAAAATAATCTATAATTTTGTTATACCTTTTATTTAATTGTTTTTACTACTGTTTAACTGTTTGTAAGTTAATAACTAAAAATACCTAATATTTATATGTTTGCAAAATTAAAAAAAAAAATTTTGTTGGTTAATGACGTAAAATTTTTAAAAATAGAAAATTTAAATATGTTTTTTAATATATATATATAATTTCAAAAAACAATATTAATTACATTAAAAAAGTTATTTTTGTTTTCAATTATTATATAAAATTGATGTCTTATGAATCTAATGAATATTATTTCAAATAGATATATATATATAATATCATAGTTTACTTAAGACACCATTAATTAAAAATATATCATTTTAAAGTTTATTTAATTTATAATAAAGATTAAAAATAATAATTTGTAATATATATATAAATTAATAAATATTATATTATACAATACTAAAGTATATATTTCATTGTCTTATAATTAAAATAAAAATATTAATTTTGTTGTAAAAATGAATAATAAGTTTAATATATTTATAATAGAAAAATTTTAAAAAACAGTTTAACATTAAAATCTTATAATAAAGTTTGTAGTTTTAGGGAACAATAATTTAATAGTCCTGATAATAAAAATAATAATAATTATTATATTTTTCAATACTTATAGTACAATAATTTAATTATAAAGTTAACTAAAATATTCATAATTATTAGTAATTTTTGTTTTTAATATAATAATAATTTTATTCATTATAATTTTTATATATAATAAAATATTTTTTTTTAAATTCTCAAATATTAAACAAAAATTATATATAAATTTATATATATATTAGGAGTGGTATGTTTTACACAACGTTATAACTTTATTATAGTTGATTATTATGGCACCGGTTACAAATGCAATCTATAAATTTGCACCAGGGATGATCTAGATTTTAAAAAATAATTAAAAGTACTTTAAATGAATGATAATATGTTATAATATGGTATATAATAACATATAAATTTATAGTATATATAGTTTTTTTCAAAGAAAATTAATTATTTAATAAAAATCAAATATTTTTATATAATAATACATTTTGGTTGAAATTCCTGATGATTATAGCATCGTTGACATCGGTTCCAGTGATTTGCGTTATCATTGTTGTTGTTGTATTTGTTGGCCGATCCGTATCTTCCGCCAAACAATTGGTTATTATTTTTATTGCTGTCATCGCCACTACCATCACCACCAACACCACCACCCGTACCGTTAACTGAACTTATTGTCGACTTTAACATCGTTTTTGTTGTTGTTTAACACACAATAGTTTTTAAGGAAAACTATTTTTTCAATAAAAATATAATTTTGAATTGTTTTTTCTAAATATGTCTATAATTATATATATATTATAATAGATAATACTAATGGATATAATTGTGTTTCTACTTATCATATAAACTAACTGTTAGTTAGTTTTTCATTTTTTTTCTTAATAATATTTTTAGTAACTGTTGTTAATTAAGGGTTATTTTTTATAAATTGTATATAAAAATTAGTCATATCATTTACTACATTAATATAATTTTTTTTATAATACTCAAAATGTTGTTAAAAATATTTATTTTGGTTTTTTTAAGTAATAATAAAATATAATAATAATAATAATATATTAAAGTATTTTATAATATGATAATAATTTCAATTTTATTGATTTAATATAATAGAAATAATTAAAAACATATTTAGCTTAAAATAAAGTTTATTATTTGTGAATTAAATTATTTATAAATAATTATATTTAATAGTTTAATATTATTAAAAGTTGTTTTAATTAAAAGCATTTAAAATTTTTGAAAACAATGTTTTATCAAAATATTTAGATTTAAAAAATATTGATTTATTTAAATTTTATTATCAATTTATTTATTGTGATATTAAATGACAATTAAACAATAAATTCTATTGAAATACAAATAAAGTGTATAGACAATTTAATTTTTAAAAAAAATTACTAAAAAAATCTATATATATATATATTTATATATATAATAAAGTTAATACAGTTTATATGGTTTATAGTAACCCATTCCTGCTCGCCCACCACTGGGTGATAGGTGTTCAGGGGGTGTGGGTGGGGGTAGGTTAGAATTTCATAGGAGTGTGAGTTAAATATTATATATATATATAATACTACTCAAAATCGTTAACAATTACGGCATCGCACACATTCACAATCACGATATTTGCAAGTGTAGGCATTATCTAAAAATTAATTAAAAAAACAAAAAAAATAATTTTTTTAAATAGGCTAAATATTTTTTATTAAATAAATATTTTTTTTATAAATTTATATATCAATTATAATTTAGTATAATTTTAATATATATATATATATATAATTACTATGTTGTGCCATTTGATGGTGATTATAGCACCGTTGACACGGGCCATGTCCACCTCCATTGCCATTGTTGTTGTTGGCCGATCCGTGTCCGCCGCCGCCACCAAACCGTTGGTTATTGGGGCGATTATTTTCATCACCGCCGCCACGGCCACCATTACCCGAACTTTTCGATGATTTATACATATTGTTTGTCTCGAAATAATTGTTGGGAAAAAACTGATTATATACAGTATATACTAAATGTTTGGTTTAAAAATATAAAAATTTTGTCGAAAAGTTTTATTAATTAGATAGTTGTGAAAATAAAATTTTGTGCTCCAACTTATATACTGTTAGTTTTTCAATTTTTTTTGTTGTTGCGGGTTAAGTGTCAAAGTTATTGCCTAATTGTATTAAACTGTATGGTTAATAAAATGGGGGTGGGGGTGGGAGGGGGTAGATATTAGTATAATAGTACCCAATCATTTGGATCATATTTTTTTTGAATATTTTTGAAAAGTAATTAAACAAATWTACTGTTATAATATAAAGTAAGGTATTTTGTGCAGAAAATATTTTTAAGATAACAAAAACAAAATATAATATTTTTATTTCAAGATTATATTATATATATATATAAATTTACGATATATTATTAGTATATATTATAAGTTATGACTATTACTTAACCTTGAAATTTTTTGTTTTTTTGAAGTACAAAAAAAGTTTATTGGCGCCATTAGAAATTATCATTGAATTAAATAGATGGTAGATCATATTATATAATAATAATTTGGGGTGAAATATGATATAGATTATTTTTATTTGATTTATGCAATATCATTTTATGCTAGTATATTATTTTAATATACATATATATATATATTAATATCATATATATCCCAATTTATTTTATTTTTATAACATTGGACCCAATTTTTAACTTTAAAATATTTATTTATTTTTTAATAACTGYACGTGCTTAAATTGCTAGTTGAAAAATTTTGATTATTCAATAGGTTATTAACATATTGTACAGTAAATAATAGCATTTTTGTTTTTATTTTGATTTTTAAACTATAGATTTATTTCAAACATTTTTTTTGAAGAAATTAATAATTGTTAAAATGGTTTCAAAGGTTTCAAAAAGAAAAAAAAATTGAAAGCAATTAATTATATAATATTTGGTATTATTATTATTAGAGTACAATACAATTAAAATTATAGAGAGATATAATATTATATTAGAATTTATTTTTAGTATTAAAAATTTAACTTAACTAAAAAAACTTAAATATTTTAAATTATTAAATCAAATTATCAAAGTTAACAAAATTTTMTCATTATTTGCCAATTTATAGGAAAAATAGCCAATAGTTTACTAACTATAATAATGATATAAAATAAGAAAAACAATATACTATATACTGTATAACTTATAATATATTGAGATTTACGGTAACCGTAAATATATTAATGATGTTTCTATTGATTTAAAAGAGATTTTCAAATATTATTTTGAAAAAAATTTGATAATTATTTTTATTATTTAATTTCATAATACATTTAACATAATAATGAAGATTTTTTTAATTATATAAACGCTACTAAATAAATGACTACTGATATACATACATATCAGTGATGTGTATATATATATATATATATATATATATAAAACTAATCATCGATTAACTGATTGATTAACCGATTTAAATGGTCCATCAATTTCGGTAATATTCGACTAAATCGGGATCTGTTGGCCTCAAAATTTGTTTGTCTTTCAAGTTGACGACCCAACCGGGTTCTAAACCGAAAAATACTTGACGCGGATCTTTGCGTACTCTCATAACCGTATCGTTGGACATAACACTATTGTCCGGCAACTCGTAGCCATACTTCTGGGCCAACAGTTTTCTTTCTTCTTCAACTTTTACGGGATCGGCTAAATAGCCTCTGTTTTTCGGATCCGTATAGTACTCGACCAGATCTACTGTCGGCAACAGGCGTTTGGGTATTGGTTCGCCTTTTTTGAAGAACTCGATCGGCCGATACAGTGCTATAATACTATTGATATCATAGTAAGCGCTGGTAATAACACCGCCGTTACGTTCAATGGCCGCAATAACCGGTTCGCGGACATACTGGACTTCAATGTTTACTTTGGCCTTAAACTCGTTGATACCTTCATCAGTCAGATGGCAACCAAAATGATTGAATTGCGGTTCAATACGATAGAAGTTTGTATTGCAAATGTTGGTTAAATCAATTGGTTCGCTTGGATTGATGGCACCGTTGTCTATCATCAGTTGCAACTGAAACAATGTTAGCGGCGGATATTGTCGGCGATATCTATATACCGGGAAAAACAAAACAAAACAAATTATCGGTAAACTAAACGATTAGCAAAAAAAAAACTAAATGATATCTCACTTGTGATTCTTGTAGTAGTTCTCGATGGGTATCTTCAAGTAAAACGGTGTCCGTCCGCCTTCGTAGCCAACCGGCCAATAGCGTTGCCGTTCGCGGTTGCTATGATTGATCTTTTCGCGCTGTAAATACTGGCCAACCTTACGCGTCTGGACGACGGCGGCGGCGACGACGACGAAAAGCAGCCGAAAGTCATCAACAAATGTGTGGACAACAACAACAACAACAAAAAATACAAAAAATAGATTATCATCAAAAAAATAATAATATAATAACCGTATTGTCTGTCTGTCTGTTTGTTTCGGTAATTACCTTCTTCTTGAAGTACGGATTCGGTGACAGATTGTTATGCGAAACGCGCGGCAAATACCGCAACAATTGTAACGCCTTTTCTGTCGGATTACTCATCTGATGATCGGATGGATTAGTTGTTTGACCAGAGACGGTGGTGACACTAATTGTCGACAATTATAACAACAAAATTGTGGATCAATTGGTTGTTGTTGTCTTTTAACCACAAGTTTGTTAAGTGTTTGCAATTGATTGGCAATAATGCAGTCAATACTACAAACTATAACAACAACAACAATACAAACACATGTTATGTACAAAAAAATAGTGACACCTATTATATACCATATAACCAATGGATTCATATAATACAGTATATGTAGGGTTAGATCAGATTCCCTCCCTCGTCTTATTTTCCATAAGTTCCTTATATTCCCTCTTCCCTGGGAATTCCCTGGGAAGACATTTCCTTGTGGTACCACCTATCGTACCATAACTCACATTACATAATGTTTAATTAAAAACACGTTTGTATAGTAAATGACTGCAAAATGTATTTAATGTTTTTACTAAATGTTTAATAATATTTGAATCATATTTTGATTGAGTTATTGCTAACATACTGGTCCCAATTGAAACACATAGTCATTGAGATTAGGTACTTTATAATGTATGACAAATTATATTTTCCCTTTCTAACGATCAAGGGAGGGAATATAATATATTTTCCATATTTTCCGGGAAAATTGGAGGGATTTTATTTGGGAACTTCCCTCCCTGGGAATCTCAATCTAACCCTAAGTATATGTAATGCATATGTAATAATATAATATGTAATCAATAATTTAAAATATATTTGTGACGGGTCTTGAGATGATCGATCCGTTTAGAAGCCAATATGTAGAGTTGACTCCGAGAGATGGGTGATGTTAGGCCGTCTAACGATACGATGAGTGTCCGATGAAAGAATAACACACACAATGTATAGTAATAAATACTTTATTATTATTATATGGGAAATACAGAGTACCGATTACTGTTGGTCCGACACGGTCAACAGCACATAGGATAGACTGTCTAGTGTTACAGTATATTGTGTACTATTGATACCTCTGTGAGTACATTACATAGTACTAATGTACTATGTGTTACTCGTGAGGGGCAGTACTACATACTGTATCGGCATACTGAGCCATAGGGGAGCTAGAGGGGTGGAGTGACTTCAGCCGGTAGCAGACTCACTACCTAATTAGGTTCTTAATTCCTAACTGAAGTCCAGAACTCATCTGAAGATACCACTGATGGTATGCTACTTATATACAAGCGGCGGAGTCCACTAATTAGATAGGTGTTCGGGTATAATTGTTCTGAGGGGCTGCTTCAGAGGGGGTCGGAATCAATTGCAGTGTCAGTAAAATATATACTGTTTTATACGGTAATTTTCGAAAGGTAATTAACTTTTCCCCTATTTTCTATGTTATGAGCCAATCAGAAAGTAATAGTATGTGAATTGGAAAGTGATTTATTACTCTATAAACTTTAGACCAATCAGAGAAAAGTAAAACTAAAACTTAGCAAAAAGTTAAGAAAACATTAATAACTTCTTAATTAGTTGAGCTATTGAGCTAAGATTCAAAAGTATTAAAGAGGACATTTTAAAAGACTAAAAATAATAATTTGTTTCATATTTACTAATTTATTTATTTTAAATAAATTAGTTTAAAATTCTAAACTCAAGGGAGACGCGAACTCGGGTATTATGCTTCACTATGTGAAACGCTAACCACTAAGCCAGTGAGGTAATGTTAATCAATAGTTGAATAAATAGTGTTTTCTATTTACTAAGTGATGCTCTGGATGAGTTGCTATGGGTAACGGGAAGACTAATGCTTTGCTATATAATACTATATAGCAATGCTATATAGAGAGTCAGTCCTTTACATTGAATATTGATTGTATACAAATACATTGAATATAATATTAAATAGAATAAATATAAGTTATAATATAAATAATTATTAATTAATGGTATTAATTAGTGATTCATCACACTCTTCCCCCGTTGAAAAGATTTGATCTCGTGAGACAAATCCCTTAAGCTGTGACACGTGAGCTCTGAATGTTTGACCGGAGAGTGTAGTCGCGATGTCATAAGTAACGTCACCAATACGCTTAATGATAAAATAAGGTCCAGTCCATCTCGGTGATGTCTTGACAACTGTCGGATGATTGTCTGGTATGATTCTGATAACACGATCTCCTGGTTCATAAGTGATGTGATGATGTTTTTCATCAAAACGAGTTTTCCTTCTTTCTTGTGCTTGTTTTGTTTTATCATTTGCTAGTTGTCTAGCGTCATCTATAGTTACAGATGGTGAACTAAATGTAGGTTTGTCCTCAATACCAAGCATTAGAAATTGTGGTGAAAAACCAGTGATTTCATGTGGTGTTCTGTTGTAATTACGGATTACATCTTTAAGTAATGTATTCCATTTACGCTTTGGTTTATCGATCAGTTCAGCTCTTAATTTTTCAATAATAGTACCATTGGCTCGTTCGACGATACCATTGGTTTGTGGATGATAAGGGGTTGATTGTGAATGCTTTATGTGATTAAGTGACAGAAAGTCTTTAAATGACTTTCCAGTAAATGATTTATGACAATCAGTTAATATGCGTTTAAATTGAATTCCGGAATTAATAAGATTAATGAATAATGTGATTATAGTTTCTGTAGTATTTTTAATTGTAGGAAAAGCCCATATATATCGGGAATGATGATCAATAAATACTTGTATGTATTTATGTTTACATGTGTTAGCTGCTGGTCCCATAACTATGGTATCCAGACCTACAAGCTCGAGTGGCTCCAACTGTGGTTCAGGACATATGTATTTTCCTGGAGTTGGCCTGTGATCAAGTTTTGTAAGCTGACATGTACGGCATGATGAAACGTATCGTTTAATGAAGTGAATAATATTTGGCCACCAATAATAGTTAGTGATAAGTTTAACTGTTTTTGCTTTTCCTGGATGTCCATGGTTGTCATGAAAAATTTCACAAAGTTTAGGTCTGAGTGTGTCCGGTACTACTGCTTTGTGTATACCATTATGGTTGACAGTAGTGACACCATGTTTTAGAATTGGA
The DNA here is from genome assembly GCF_028296485.1 of Oppia nitens. NCBI lineage: Eukaryota > Metazoa > Arthropoda > Arachnida > Sarcoptiformes > Oppiidae > Oppia > Oppia nitens. The sequence goes on from NW_026533199.1 coordinate 1,403,290, forward strand.
GACTTTACATATGTAAGGTCTGCTGTTTTCTGCGCATCTATCAGTTCAGTAGCTGTTAGATGTAATGTTATTGGTGCTCGTGACAGGGCGTCGACATGTTGTTGATTACGTCCTTCCTTATGAATGATTTTCATTGGATAAGTGGACAGCTCTACAGCCCACATGTGTAAACGCTTTTTAGGTTTCTTAAGTGTGAAAAGCCACTGAAGTGCTTTATGATCAGTTATGACTTCAAACTCTCGGCTAAGGTATACTTCAAAGTGTTCAATAGAATCCTTAACAGCGAGGCATTCAAGTTCAGTAGCGGAGTAGTTCTGCTGAGCATTGTTTAGTTTACGGGAATAGTATTCAATGACATGTTCGTTATTGTCATCTCCTAATTGTGTAAGTGTAGCACCGATACCAATGTTTGATGCATCGGTATAGAGGCGACAACTTTTGTTTGGGTCGTACAATGCTAGTATAGGTGGTTGTGTTATTGCATTGATTAATGTTGTAAATGCATTTTCTTGTTCTGGTCCCCAATGAAATGGTATGTTTTTCTTTGTGAGTTCGGTTAACGGTTTTGATAGTTTAGCGAAATTAGAAACAAATCTTCTGTAATAACCGGTCAGTCCAAGAAATCTTCTGACTTGACGTAATGTTTGCGGTTTAGGAAAGTCTTTAACAGCTTTGATTTTGTCTTCTGATGGTTTCACACATTGGTATGAAACTACATGACCTAAGTATGCGACTTCAGTTCTAGCAAAATGACATTTGCTTTGTTTGAGTTTAATATTATGTTGTGTTAGTAATGTGAGTACTTTGTTTAATAAAATGATGTGTTCATCAAAAGTTTTAGTATATATGATTATGTCATCTAAATAATTAATGGTTCCATTATACAACAGTTGGCCAAGTATTTGTTGTATAATGCGTTGAAAAGTTGCGGGTGCGTTCTTTAAGCCAAATGGCATTACAAGCCATTCGTAATGGTTTTCGTGAGTGACAAATGCAGTTTTGTCAACGCTATTGAGATCCATCTCTATGTGCCAGTAACCCCATGCAACGTCTAATGTAGTGAAATAACGAGCGCCTTGTAAGCGGTCTAATACATCAGTTATACGAGGCATCGGCATCTTGTCGTCGATAGTGATAGCGTTAAGTCTACGGTAGTCTATGCAAAGACGTTTGCCTCCGTCTTTCTTTGGTACCATTGTTACAGGAAAAGCCCATTGACTGTCGGTGCTTTTCCGTACGAGTCCCTTAGCTTCGGCTTCGCGTATGATTTTTACGATCTCGTCGTTTTCATGTTGAGGCCTACGGTAAGGGCGAAGCTGAATTGGCGGATGAGGTACAGTAATAATTTTGTGTTTAACAATTTGTATGCGTCCAATGTCTGTATCGTTTTGTGCGAATGCATTTGTATGCGTTTTGAGTAGTTTCTCAAGCGATGAGTTTTGTTTAGGTTCCAAGTGTAGTGATACGAGTGGCTTTACTTGCGTGAAGCTTGCGGTGACTTTACGAGTATTTAAGTTTATTATAAGACCAAAACGTTTACCGACTTCAAGTCCAAGTAATAGCGGATAACGAAAGTTTGCGAGTACGTGAAATGTAGTTATATGTGATTGCGATCCGATTGTAAGTAAAGGAGAACAGCGACCAATACTGTTGACATTACCGTCTACCTGAAGTATGTTTATACGGTTGTTATTATCAATAGGCAGTTTTAGTTGATTTGCTAGCTTTTGTGATATGATGTTTACGGTACTGCCAGTATCAATAAATGCACGTGCGGTATGTGTGTTCAGTTGAACCGTAATGTCAATGAAGTCCGGTATCGGCCGCATGTTTAGTTTAAAGTTTCGTTTGATTGGAAGTGCACGGTTTGTAAAGCCTGAGCGGTTGGCACAGCCACTTGGGCCTGAGCGTTGCGATTATTTGCGTTACGATTATGACGATTGGATCCGTACGATTTATTTGTTTTATTGGGCATAGTATGGGTGTTACCACGGTTGGGATTGTTTGGACATTCTCGGTGCCAGTGATAGGCTTCGTTTCCAAGTCTATAGCAATATTGACATTTCGGAGCGTTATTGTCAGTAGCGGTCATAGTGCGAGGAAATGTTTTGTGTTTCGGCTTAGTAAACGGTCTGTATTGTGATTTCATATTTGACTCGAGTTGTTGAGCTACTTCAAGCCAACGGTTAGTAGTGTTGCAGATAACCGTTGCAAAATATGGTTTCCAGTGAGTAGGCAACCCATCGGTTAGTTGTTGTACAGTATCGGGTACTGTAAGTCTGCATTGCCGTAGATATCTCATCTTATCGCGATAGTAGTCGATTACTTTTTCTTCACGTCTGAGATACCGTCTCTGAGCGTCAATGAGCGGTGTTGACGTGTCAGACCCAAAGCGTTGAGTCATCATTACGTTGACTACACGGCGATCAGTAATGTTTGTGCCGACGATTTCATCTCCATACCATTCAAGTGCTGGTCCTTTGAGAAAATATTTAAGGGAGCGTATGCGATCAATATCAGACATGCCATCGGTATGTTCTTCGTATAGTTTAAGCCAAGTCTGAACTCTTACTGACTTATCTATACCATCAAATCTTTCAAGTTTGAAAAGATTTGGTCGGTTCGGTGGCGGTAGCGATGAAAGCATTTGATTGGGAAATGTAGTTAATGGATCAGCATTTGTAGACATGACTGGTACTTGAATGTATTGTGTAGTTTGTGTACCAGTAGATGTGGGTACTACAACTGGTATATACCGGTGTGAAGTAGAAGTTGTAGTCACTACTTGTGCGCTAGTAGTGGTAGAAACGGTTGTGTCAGCGGTAGTTGTAGGAGTAGCCATTGTCGGTCAGTAGTCGTAGTGTGTTACGTATAAATATATTGTTTTTCGGTTAGTATTCAGACTATATTTAGTACTTAACAATGCATGTTATACACCGATTCCAGCCACTGAGTGATCAGATCTAAGAGTACGGCTTACTTTGCAATGTATATAAGGAGTGGATAGCTCTATGGCACACGTCCCGTAGACTTTGCGTTTCTACCGTACACTTATTCTGGAGAACGGGGGCAAGCCCTTTACGTATATGCACTGATAGTTATGTACTGTGACAATACAGTCAGACACGATCCGTTACAATTTTATACAATATATAAATTTTATAAAAAATGTTTGAAAATTTTCTAAGTCTTTTGCCGTGAAAATGACTTAGTTTTTAATCGGTTAGTGTATGCAGCGATAACCGTATAGAAAATGTCGGTTAAGAAAAATACAAGTTTTTATATTTTTAAAGTATTTAGACGCGAAATATATATAAGCGGTAGCGGCACTATGCGAAAACCGTATGCATGTTTTCGGTATGAAAAATTTCTAAGTTATTTAATTTTATAAGTATTTTAACGGTAATAATATTTCCAGGCGATGACGGCACCAATTGAAAGCCGTATGAGAAATATCGTCGATGAAAAAGTTAAAGTATATTTTACATACAGTACGGTGTGTTGAGATGTTAGACGGTAGCGGGCGATTAATGTTGCCGTTGCAGATCCTGCCGACTGCGCCAAATGTGACGGGTCTTGAGATGATCGATCCGTTTAGAAGCCAATATGTAGAGTTGACTCCGAGAGATGGGTGATGTTAGGCCGTCTAACGATACGATGAGTGTCCGATGAAAGAATAACACACACAATGTATAGTAATAAATACTTTATTATTATTATATGGGAAATACAGAGTACCGATTACTGTTGGTCCGACACGGTCAACAGCACATAGGATAGACTGTCTAGTGTTACAGTATATTGTGTACTATTGATACCTCTGTGAGTACATTACATAGTACTAATGTACTATGTGTTACTCGTGAGGGGCAGTACTACATACTGTATCGGCATACTGAGCCATAGGGGAGCTAGAGGGGTGGAGTGACTTCAGCCGGTAGCAGACTCACTACCTAATTAGGTTCTTAATTCCTAACTGAAGTCCAGAACTCATCTGAAGATACCACTGATGGTATGCTACTTATATACAAGCGGCGGAGTCCACTAATTAGATAGGTGTTCGGGTATAATTGTTCTGAGGGGCTGCTTCAGAGGGGGTCGGAATCAATTGCAGTGTCAGTAAAATATATACTGTTTTATACGGTAATTTTCGAAAGGTAATTAACTTTTCCCCTATTTTCTATGTTATGAGCCAATCAGAAAGTAATAGTATGTGAATTGGAAAGTGATTTATTACTCTATAAACTTTAGACCAATCAGAGAAAAGTAAAACTAAAACTTAGCAAAAAGTTAAGAAAACATTAATAACTTCTTAATTAGTTGAGCTATTGAGCTAAGATTCAAAAGTATTAAAGAGGACATTTTAAAAGACTAAAAATAATAATTTGTTTCATATTTACTAATTTATTTATTTTAAATAAATTAGTTTAAAATTCTAAACTCAAGGGAGACGCGAACTCGGGTATTATGCTTCACTATGTGAAACGCTAACCACTAAGCCAGTGAGGTAATGTTAATCAATAGTTGAATAAATAGTGTTTTCTATTTACTAAGTGATGCTCTGGATGAGTTGCTATGGGTAACGGGAAGACTAATGCTTTGCTATATAATACTATATAGCAATGCTATATAGAGAGTCAGTCCTTTACATTGAATATTGATTGTATACAAATACATTGAATATAATATTAAATAGAATAAATATAAGTTATAATATAAATAATTATTAATTAATGGTATTAATTAGTGATTCATCACATATTAATAGTTGTAATATTTAAATAATACAAATAAATTTATTGATGAAAACAATTATTATTTTATATATGATTTTTCATTTTTTTTTATAAATATGATACTATAAAATTGATAAAAAATGATAATAAGGTATTTAAGATAAAATAAAAGATAAAATAAAATTAAAATAAAAGATAAAATTAAAATAAAAGATATTTAAATGGTAATAATAATAATTATTAATACAGTATAAAATTTAATACATAACTAATATAATGATTACTGAGGGTAATAGAAAAAAAAACTTTATATACAATGCATAACAATTAAAATTTAAAGAAAATCATTATATTGATAATAATGATTAATAATTTAAAAAAAATTATTTAAAAGATGATTAATTTTGATTATGATTAAATGAGACGATAACAAAATAGCCCTGATCATTGACTGTATATGTAGCCCGACCATTTTCCTCGCGCACCCGATTGACCGGTAAGGCATGTATTGCTTGATTCAATGAGCCTACAAATAAATTCAGTCTTGTTGTTGATGATGGTATAGGAGAGACAACCGTTGTTTGACGACATATCGGACATGTATTATGTTTTGTTGCAAACCATCTATTAATACATTTGTTATGAAAACTGTGGCCACAATTAAGTTGTTTGATGGCACCGACCGATTCATCCAAACATATACAACACATTCTGATTGGCGTCTTGTTGTTGACCACTTTTTCAGCCGATTGGTCACTGAATTTCATGAGATTATTATTATTATTATTACTCGGCGGTGTGTTGTAACCATTGGTTTTCACGACCACTTGTGAGTTGCATTGAGGACAACGATTGTCATCGATAGAGATATCAATTAAATATTCAGACCTAATGTGACAGACATTGCAATCAAACATTAGAYWATTGCTGTTAAGTGAAGACATTATTAGACGCGTCCAGTTAGCTGTACAGACCCACCCAACCGACCGTTTGTATTGCAAATACTGGTCAAATCAATTGGTGGTTCCCTGGGATTGATGGCACCAGTGATTGCTATCATCAGTTGCCAACTCTGAAACAATGTTAGCGGCGGATATTGTCGGCAATATCTATACCAAACATCGGTAACCAAGCCATCAAACAATAAAAAAAATCATATTATATAATATCTCTTACTTATGATTCTTGTAGTAGTTATATGTAGATATATCTTACAAGTAAAACGGTGTGTCCGTCCGCGCTTTCGTATCGGCCAACTGGTCAATATCTCGTTGCCGTTCGCGGTTACTATGGTGGATCTTTTCGCGCGGTAAATACTGGCCAACCTTACGCGTCTGGASAGCGGCGGCGACGAAAAGCAGCCGAAAGCTATCATCAAATGTGTGGACAAAAAAATAACCGGATTCTGTCTGTCTGTCCGTTTGTTTGTTTCGGTAATTACCTTCTTCTTGATGTACGGATTCGGTGACAGATTATTGTCAATACAATTGATATTATAATTATAAGTATAAAACTAAAGAATTTATTTAATAAAATAAGAGAAATAAATGTAAAAATAAAACTAAAGTATTTGACAAAATAAAAWRTGATACTTATATTAAAATGTGAAAACTTTTTAATCAATGAAATAAATTAGGAGATTATAACTTATATTGAATATTAATATTATGCTAAAAATTATCAATTATTATTAATATTTGTAATAATAATAATATTTACTATTTTTAAAACTTAAATGTTATATTTTATTTACAATGACTAACACATATAATTGTATTTTAATTTCAACTATAAATAATTTAAAAAAAAAAACATTGAAACTTAACATTTATTTAAATATCAAATATTTTTTTAAAAACTATTTATTTCAATCATTTATATAAATTATTTTAATTTATGAATTAAACTGAATAAGTTTATATTTAAATTTATTATAATAAACAAACAAAATAGAAAATAATAACACAATTTATACTATAATATATTATACATGTATATGAAACTCATTTGCAATATAAAATTAATAAAATATATAATAAAAATAATAATATAAATTATAGATTTGTAATTAATAACTTTTTTTAAAAAAAATTAATTAAATATAATAAATAAATATCGATAAATATATATATATATATATTAATCAATTCTGGACGGCGACGGTATAGTACTCGCGAGTCCAACTCCGGGGACAAACTCTTCGGTCAGCTGTTTCTTTGGGGCCAAATTGGTATCACTTTGTTTGGGATCAAGCGATGGTCCGAATTTGGTACCCGTTTGCAACGCTTCCAGCGACTTGACGTGACCATATTTGAGTTGGCCAGAAAAATACGTATTGTCCGCCGGCGCATCGGGTACTGCCGCCACTGGCGACTTTGCAGAAGATTTTACTTTCAATGACTTTGTTTTTGACACCTTTTTCGACAACTCCTTTGCACGCGGAGGTTGAGCCGACTTTTTCGGTTGTTTTTTTGCTGACACCGGAGGAGTGGACGCATCTGCTGTTGCAGACCTATTTGGCTGCTGATGTTTAGGTGTCACCGCTTTTTTTGTTGGTATTATTGTCTGTGCCTTCGGTTGTTGTTGTTTCTTCTTTTGTTTGTCTTTCAGATCTTTTTTCATTTCGCTAATCGGTTTCTTCTTATTGTATTTTTCCATATACTCTCTTAACGTTTGCGGATCTTCTGGCGGCGGCGGCGGCGGACGCTTCTGGTTATGTCTGTTATTGTCATTATTTGCTTGTAGTTGTTGTCGTCGGTGTTGTTGCTGTCGCTGTCTATTTGCCTCAATATCTGTAATATTACTTCTTCTATAGGTGTTATGGCTGTTATAGCTGTCATCAGTTGGACGTTTCAAACAACAGCAAACATCACCAAACAGTTCCAGTAGTTCACGTCTGAAGAATTTAATTGCTATACAAGCCGTACATATGATAATAAGCACAACCAATGATAAAAATGCCAAAAGATATATAATAAATTCTTGGCTATTCATCATTTATCTCAAACGTGTTAAATCAATCAATCAATCAAAAAATAAAATAATAATAATGTCTTCAAATAACTGAATTAAAACATACAATTAGAGACCAAAATATGTGAGAAACAAATGAATATAATTTTTTGTTTTTTGAAAATTAATTAACGATTTTTCTGTTTTGTTTTGTTTAACTGACATTACAATCAAATTTGAATTCAAATTAATTAAATTAATTGAATAATACTGTAATTATTATAAAACGAATTTTGCATATAATAAGTATTGTACAGAAAATTTAATTATTTGAAAATTAATAAATTTGTGATCAAAAATTTAGTAAATTAATTAATAATAATTGTTTGAATATTTTTCAATTCAATTAGCTAATTATTTTTAGAGTATTTTTGTGTGAAATTTATTAAAATAATTAATTGGAGAAAAAACCGAAATTAAATATATTATATATATATTCTTTATATTTTATATTATATTATATTTTTATAATAGTTATGTTTTGGTTTTTTATAAACAAAATATTATATATAAGTTATATTATCGATAATTATCTCAACAAACAAATCTCTCATTAAAATAAATTCATTGAATACTATATAAGCCACGCATTTGTTCTGTGGTTACAGAAATATCTTCATCCATACCATCCCTGATAATCGACAACTTAATGGTACTATTGGTGGTCAGCGCTTGGCTTAAGTCATGTATGGATACAACTAGTAGGTCATCGATGCCAATGATAACATCAAACACATGTAGGTCTCGACTAAAATATTTTTTTAAATAAAAAAAATCAATTAATTAATTCTAAAAAAGTTAGATTTATTTTGTTGTCGTTGTTGTTGTTGTTGACTAACTTTGTATGATTGGGTCGGAAAATACTCCACACAAGTATACCATCCATTGCTATGTCATTGAATGGATGACCCTCTCGGTTGGCATACTCTTTATAGTCTTCATCGAATAATGAATTAAACCAACAAATTTCGACACCCAATAGTGTCCGATCGACATACCGGTGCTCAGCAGTTAAGTCAGCCATCAATTGATGGTTTGATTTTAATTCATTGATTCTATTCAACTATATAATCAAACATATACTGTATTTTAAAAAAAAAACAAATAATAGCTAACTGTTCACAAAAAATATTTAATACCTGTTTCCCATAAAACTTGGCACCTCTTAGATAAAACTCTAAATGAAGTAAAAAAAATTAGTGTTAAAAAATAGTCTATTAATAGTTAAGTTTTATCAATTCAATTCATATTTAAATTAAAATAATACCTAACCTTTCAATACATTATAAGGAGTGGCAAATCGGAAACCAGATGCCAGTCCACTGTGATGTACGCCAACCAAATCGCCCAATTCATCGACCAGTGGACCGCCGGAGAAGCCCCCTTTGGTAACACTGGTGTGCTGTACAAATGGATTGTCCGATTCGCGTCCAGTTATCTGTAGACTCAGTGGACAACAGACCCAACCGACTGTAGTCATGGGCACAGAACTTGATCGACAAATTATATATAAAAAAGAGATAAAACTATTGTATAAAACCTAACATAACAATCAAACAATCAAAGTTATACTCAGGATATCCCATACAGACAACCTGTTGGCCAAATTCGGCTGTAGGTAGTGTCCCAGCGGTGTCTGATAAGTCAAACTGTTCGGTAAAATTGTGGTCACTGTCGGTACGATTGACCAACAATAATGACAAATCGTATTGCGGTTCAACGTATAGTATACGAGCCGATTCGCACCAGAGTTCAGTATCACCAAACAGATGATAACAGATCCTAACATCCCGGAGATCTTCACATACGTGACAGTTGGTCACAACAAACCGATAGTTCATATCTATTATACAGCCGGTGCCCACACCAGTCATCTTGTTGTAAAAAGATGGCCAAACAGATACCACTTTAGACCAGGTTAGGTCAGCAATGTCTTCAATGGTTAACTGACTATCATCATCATCCACGTCATCATCATCAAAATCATCGCTGGACAGCAGGTAAACATGTCGTCCTAATGAATGTATTAATGACTTTAGCGGACAACTATTGCTTAACGACTGTTGTCGATGTCGATAGTGATATCGATTATAATTTTGTTGTAAATTCAATGGACACCAAGTGATGGTCATCAATAATCGGCTAATAATTTTTTTAAGTAATACCATTATTTTGATCAACTGTCCAATAAAAATACAATTTCAAAAAAAAACAATAATTCAAATAAATCACTATATCATACAATCTATAATAACTTATTATTAATAAGTTATTTAAAAAAAACTATATATATTATATATCTCGCGATATCCTAAATAAATAAATTATATGTAATAATAAAATTCAAATTTCTTAATTTAACCGATCAGTTAATAACAACAACAAAAAAACTCTTAGAAAAGTGAGTCTCAGATTCAGACCATCAGACAAGACCTATACTTTCAGACACACATACAAAGCCATAATCATCTGAAGACATGGAACACGTCCAGAAGGCAGTCGACAAAGTCAAAGACTATGTCAAAAGTCATCACTTGGAAGAGCATTTCGTTATCAATTCCATTGTTAACGATATGCAGTTTGTGGTCATCTGTCTATTCCGTTGGTTCTTCTACGGCTATAAACGCTATTTCTTTATCTTCAAATTGGTTGTTATGCTTGTCTTGTGGTCACTGCTCGTAGTGCTCGAAGGTTTCCGCTATTCTGAACCGTATCTCAAACAGACCGGTCAGTGGAAGGTCGTCCAGAATATTGCCCAACAGGTCTTCGGTTCCACTTCTGGCGGCGGCGGCTACTCAGGCGGCAGCGGCGGCGGCGGTTCTTCAGGTGGTAATCCGCCGCCGTCCCCGGGATCAGGTCGGACGAGACCCCCACCACCACCTCCTGCACCAATACGACCGCAATCAAAGGCAAAGATGTAACCAAAGAAAACAAAAACAAGAGAGTCAAAGAAGTTATGGCAGAATTGATGATATCTGAAGATATGTTTTTTGTTGTTTGTGTCTAAAGAAGTTCCAGATATTTAAAAAGCAAAACTTAAAATTTCATTTCATTTCATTCATCAAAAAAAAAATAAAAATATCAATCAATTAATTGTTTTGCTTATTATTATTATTAGTTATATATACTGTATATAACAAATGTTTGATTTGTGTATTGGATTGTCAATTAAAATACAAATTAAATATTTTTTTAAAATGATACCTAAAAAATTACATTTTGTTTGTTAATTTTATTTCTAATGTATATTAATTTTTTACCCTAATTTTTTTATGTGTAAATATCTTTAAAATCTAGTCTTTTTAAAAAAAATTATCGATATTTTTTTACAATATTTTTTGCTCAATTATCAAGAGTATTAAGTGTTTCAAAACTAAAAAAATGCTTAAAAAAACTATATTATTACACAACTATTATCAACTCATATAATTTATTTTTTTAATATATAAATTATTATATAAATATAACATAATATCCTTAAGTAAATAACTAATAAAATAATAACTTTCATTTAATAAAAATGCGAATAAATTTTGATATATATTTTTATAATTTATTTATTGTTTTATTGCATCAAATAATTGGGTTACACTCTTGTTTAATAATAATAATAATAATGTCAATATTATATAATTAAAATTCATGTTTTTTGTGCTCATAAAACATACAAATATGTGCACAATATATTGTACTCTAATAAATATATAAATATTTTTTAAAAAGCAACAATATATATATAATATAATATATATATATATATATATAAAGAAAAAAATTGCCTAAAAAATTAGTACAATAAATAAATGAGGATAATATACTATAGTTTAAAATCATAAAATGCATATATAATGTCATTAAGTATTGGCAATAATTATTATTATTATTAATAATTTAATTAATTAATAATAATAAATAAATAAATTTAAAAAAACATTGTTTTTTTTTGTTGCTTTCGAGACTAGTTATTCAAAATGTAGAGTAAAAGACACCGATTTTTAAAAATTAATATTAATTACCATAAAAAATATATGTAAATATAAAGTTTTGTACCAAAAAAAATGCAATTCATATTTCAATTACATATCTGTTTGTATCCAAAATGCATTTCCAATTTTTTTTTCTCTTAAAAATAAATAAATATAAAAAATCTTTTATATTATAAAATTACAAACTTTTTTTCAATACAAATATCTCTCTGTTTCTCTCTCTAACTAACTATCTCTCACTTTATATACGAAATATATCTATCAATCTATTTATCTCTCATTTATCGATGTCTTGTAAAATATAAATTAAAAATCAGATAAAAATATATTAAATATTAATATATATAAAATATTTAATTTAAAAAAAACTGCACCGAAATTTTTGTTGTTGTATAAATAAACTGTAATTATAGGGTTAATATACAGTCATTACGGTAATATATATACCGTAAGTATATATACTGTATATTTGACTATTGATACTAAATAAATCATTTTTGTTTTATCTCAATCTGTTTCTCATTGACGTTAAGTATACCACAAATGGTATCAAATACTACTTAATAAAAACTACTACTACTACTATTAATCTATAGATATTATTAGTAATAATATTTAAAAATTTAAAATTACCATTAAATTCACCAATAAATAAAATATTAAGATAAATCAAAAAAATAGTTTATAAATAAAATAAATAGATACCACATATATGAATATGTATGGGTATACACACACTTACAGTATTAAACTGCTAAAATCGATCGCTAAGATAATAAATATATATATATATATAAAATCATTGGTATTGTATTTTTTTGAGATTAACCAAACAGTAGTTTATATACTAATTAAAATAAATCGTTAAAAAATGTTGAAACAAATTACTAATAAAAAAAAGACATTAAAAGAATTTGTTTAGACTGTCAGTAGGGGTTGAGTGGATTGGATGAGAGGGGAACGACACCTAACAAGAAGCCTCTACTATTGGATTCTCGACAATGTGTATGGGTTTGCCATCATTGCCATCATCATCGTTACCGACCTCTTCGTCGATCGAGTTTTTACGACTACTAGTGTCGTCACCGTTCAGTTGGAATCCATTGATGACTGGATTGTTGTTGCCATTGATGGCATCACCGCTTGATGTACTCATTTTGCGCAGAGATGATCGGCGACGTTCGTAGGCGGTCAGGGCGTAGCCCAAACCCTGGAGAAACAAACGAAACGCTTCGGATACTTTAGCCGGTTGTTCCTCGAGAACCATTGCACAGTCAGATAGTTTCATCCAGGTTGAGTTGGCCGGATCGAGACGCGAGTTCATAGTAACCGTGTCGTCCACGTGCGGCGATAGACAACCGCATAGAACGAGTACTGAACACTTGAACTGATCGTTTTTGTCGCCGCCGCGCGTTATATTCAAATCGGTTCGTTTGATATACGAATCGGTAAACAGCGATAGATTGCGTGCGTTCATCGATTTGCCGGTAAAATATTTGCGATAGGTTTCGACCAGATCACGATTTCGGTCTTCGGTTAGTTTGCCGAAGTGATGCCACATGAGGTAGTTTTGTGTCCACGACGGGAATTGCGAACCGTTGGTGTCGGCGGCCGCCGATGGAGGCGAAAATGAGCCCAAATAATAGATGTTGACCTTCTGGTACAGCCATTCAGTCCAACCCGAGGCCGTCGATGTCGGGTTTATCAGAAACAGACCGTCCACTTTGTCCGGGTTGGTCAGTGCATAGCGGCACAGTATGTTAGCGCCGGCGCCAACCTAAATGACGGTGCAATTTGTAAATTATTTAATTATTATATAAAACATTTTTGCAATAAATCTTAATTATTATTATTGCAATACTTTTGTTTTTTAATTATATAGACTACTTGTATGTACTGTATAACTAATGTATATAAAACAGTAACAAACAAAATGTTTTAACACTAAATTCATGCCAATTTAAAAAAAATACTGTAACATAAAGTATAGTTTATTTATTTTTTTATATTATAAATTATAATAAATATTTTAATGCTATGTTTCAACATAGAAATACTAATCGACTCATTATATTCACTAATTATATAATAAAAATAAATTATTTATACAGTATATCATATATATATATAAATTTATAAATAATAATAATATTGAAAAATGTTGTCTCTCTCTCTCTCTCTCTCTTATTCACTGTTTTTTAAATTTTATTTATTAATGTAACACAAAATATTTAGATGATATTAGCTTTAATTATAGGGTTTAACGCTTAAAAATATACATTAAAACAAGTTTCTAATAAATGTGAGAAATGAGACTTCAATTGATTTTCAATTCAAATGAGACAATCATTTTTATATAAAAAAAAGTTTATATATATTTATAAAATATACTGTATATCTATATCTCTAGTTAGTTATCAAATAATTTTATAAATTATATATATATATATATAATATTTTTCTCTCTTTTCAAAATTACTATCTTTAGCCATCAAAAATCATTTGCATTTTATTATAACTTATTATTTTTTTGTTGTTATATATATATATATATATATATATATATATATATATAAATAGTAACTAAACTTTAAATACTCTCTCTCTCTCTCTCTCTCTCTCTTTCTTTCTCTTTGAATGTATGTGTCATTAAAATTAATTTTTCCAATCAATTCAATGGCCAACAAACCAAATCAAATAAATAAATAAATAAATAAAATAAAAAATACATATAAAAAACTATGCATTAATTTCTATTGCAATAATTATCTGAAAAAAATATTTGTTTTTTTTGACAAACAAATAAAATAAAACAACAAATAATTTGTTATTCAACGACACGTATCAATTAGATTAGCAAAAAAAACAAATAACTAAATATTTGAGACAACTTTGTGTTTGTTTTTCAGTGATAATTGACAACAAATACCATTGCAATTGATCATCACTTTGCGATTAGGTATCAGTTATCATATATATATAAAGATAATAATTATAAGACATGAATCAGATAAAGATTATAATGATTTAAGACAACACATACACCGAAACCGATGAACGACTTGATGTTGTAGTATTTGCAAACAGTGTGAACCTGTTGTGCCATCTGATCCAATGTCGGATAGACATAGTTGTCGGGTAGCGGTGGAGCCGATTCCTCCATACCGGGAGCGTTCAGATGATAGACACAGAAACTCTGGAGCAATAGCTTAATGTCGATGTAGTTGAAAAAGGCCTGAAAATTGGATACACTATTGAGACCCAAGTCGTGATAGGTTAGGATAATCGGCTTCTGTAGGCTCGGGTCGGCGCCCTGTTGGGCAACACATAGCTGACCAAACTCGGTGTCCACTCGTTCTTCGGTAAACAGCGATTCGCTTTTGCTGAGCGATCGCATCAGCGGTGCTGAAGACTCGACATTTGTCAACTCGATTGACGATAAATCCATTTTTTTTATTTATTTTTTGTTGAATAAAAAGTCTTAATCTTCTTCTTCTTCTTCTTTATGTCTTATAATTTGATAAAACCGGTGATAATATACTAATAATAGCAATACTTTTGTTTGTTTTTATCTTTCAATTCAATCGATGGTTAAATCCATTCATTTATATTGAATTCATTGCTATTACTATTGCAATGGAAACCAATGTTTTGTTTGTTTGTGTTTTTTGTTTGGCAAATGGCGTTCACTGCATAACACTTATACATTACTTATATAATATACTGTATAGGGAATAGTCATACATCGCATACATATGTCTATACAGTGTTATACTTTGAATGAAACTTTATATTAATCTAATACAGTGTTGTGTGTGTGTGTGTGTATATAGTATACACACACACACACACACACACACACACACACACACACACACACACACACACACACACACACACACACACACACACACACACACAACACTGTATTAGATTAATATAAAGTTTCATTCAAAGTATATTATTTAACTAAAAATAATAATTTTAAAAAAAAATTGTAGAGTATTTAATAAAAATAATTAACTTTTAATTAATTTTAATTTCAATCAAAAAATTTTCCATTTAAAATCATCGACAAAAAGTCTATATTCTAAATAATCAAATAAAATTTAGATTAATTCCAAAAAAATAAATGTTAAAATTATAACTTTTATAAGATATATATATATATATATATAAATAAATCTATTATATTGTATGAAACTAACTAAATTAAATTAAAATCTGTCTAATGTGTTAATACAATATATGTGTGTAAATAAGTTTTTTTAAAAAAAATAGTTAAAAGCGATTCCTTATATACAATACTATATTATTAAACAAGATTTGACTATTGTATTATCAACTTTATATATGACTATCAGTACTACACACACATATTATTAATAGAATTATTATTTTCTAAGTATTTGTGTTAGAATTGGTGTAAACACTATGTGTTTGTTTGCACTGACTATAGATGGCATACAAGTGTCGACAATAGAGTGTTAGCCCAACGAATAGGAGATATATATTGAATGAAAATGTTTTTTTGCATTAAATTTAATTAAAACTATTTAAAGATTAATTAAATAATAATACAGATAATTAAAATAATTATAAAAGAAAAAAAACTAATTAATTAAATTTTTATTGTAATAAATGGTGTAATTTTGAAAAAAAATTATTTTGATAAAATTCTAAATTTATTTACAAAAATTAAATCATGTTATTTTTTTTATTATACTAATTTATAATAATAATAATAATTATTATTATTATTATTAATTGTAATCTTAAGTAGAGTATCAATGATTTATAAATAAGTTGTTGAGAAAATTATTTTTAAGTTAAATATTTAATTAAATTTTTTTAAAAAAAAATAGTTTAAATTTTTATGTGTTTAATTGTAATTAAACTGTAAATTATTTTCAAATTACAATTAAAATACATTATATATATATATATATATATATATATATATATAACTGATAAGATATTAACACATCATTTTGTAATTTATTTTTACAATTATACTTAATTATTGGGCAAAAAAAAATAATTTTTATTTTGCAACAAATAATCTCATTTTTGACACTCAATAATAGACACACAAAATCAAACATTAATTTACAACTATTTTCGCACCGGGATTATTGATTTTGTTAATTTTATTAATGAATGAATTTTAATTAATAAAATACTGAGAGAGAGAGAGAGAGAGAGAGAGAGAGAGAGAGAGAGTCGTGTTTTTACGATATATATTAAATAAATAATAATTTTTTTCCTGAGAAAAAACTATACTAATACTAATAATAATCATATGATTAAAAAAACATAGTTTTAAAATCACGATTGACTTTAAGCGCTTAAAATTACTCCTATAGTGTGAGTGTACTACAGTATAATAATAATAATATATATATATATATATACTGTATATATACAGTACATATAACATAATGTATATATATATGGTTATACAGAATTATTTTAACACTACATTATTAATAGTATAATTTTTTTTAAGCAACAAAAAAATAATGATAACTAACTAATAAATACATTGTAAGTGTTAATATACACTAAATATATTTTGTTATTTTTATCATATTTTATCTTTTTATTTTATTACTAATTAATGTTTTATCATGCTAATTAATGCGCCTCGTAATTGTCACAAACTAATAGATTCATTAATATATATATAAATATAAATTATATATATTGTATATTAAGTAAACTGTAAAAAATAATTAGCATTACAATCATTAAATACAATCAAATTTGAATAAATAATTAATTAGCAAACTTTTATATATATAAAATAAGGATTTATTTTATTAAGTACTACTATAAACTATATACAGAATTTATATATATGTATACATTATTATTATTTTATGTATAATTTATATAAATATATATATATATATATATAAAACAGTATATTTTATAGTATATATAATATTTTTTCTTTTTCTTTTAGTTAAGTATTTTAAATTAACGAAAAAAAATTATTTTAGATATTTTGTCTGAACTGAATATAAATGAGATTAAATAATCATTAAAAACTTTTGGTTAATAGACTATAATCCAATTGGCAACCAAAATAAAGATAAATAAAATAAATATCGTTTTATTATACAATAATTACAATATTTTTAAAAAATTTTATTTTAATATCAAACGTTTACTTATAATTTTCAATTTGAATTTTATATATATATTTTTATTTTCTTTAAAGAAAAAATACTATTAAAATATTTATAAGAAATTGATTGTAGATTATAAATATAATCTAAATGTTTATATTTTTGTCAATATTTAATATTTAATAATAATAATAATAATAAATACGATTCAATATTTATTATTTATTGAAACCATTTACTCAGATAATACTTAAAGTACTTTAATAACAAACAAATGTCAAAAAATTTTAAATTCAAATAAATATAAAAAATCAAATGTAATATTTATTTGATATTTTTTAAATACTGATTTTTCTGATAGATTAAATTAACAATTATTTTAAATTATATATATATATATGTTTCATTTTGTAGTCTAAATTGTTATTTAAAAATTATACAATAGTTTTTAATATATATATAATATAAATATCATGTCTAAAAATATCTATAAATACATTATACTGTATATTCTACAGTATACAATACATTGATAATCTATATAAAAAAATAATTTTAAGTTTAATAATTTATGATAAATAAATGGCATAAATTTGTTTGATATAAAAAAAATTATCGATCAAATTATTTATAATTTGCTAAATTAAACACATTTATCACATAAATTTTATATAGATTTATAAATAGCATTATATTATTTTTTGAAAGTTTAGTCATTAGTGTACAATCATATCAAATCATTGATGCAATAGATATAAAATGACAAGTGTGTGTGTGTGTTTAAAAAAACAATATATATATATATATATATATATATACTGTATATATAAATTCATACATTTATAACACCTTGATAATTTCTAGCTATTTAAACTGTAAATTGGCCTATAATTTATAGTAATTAACATTTTGAAAAATAATAATTCAAATGTTTGTGATAACGTTTTAAAACAGTAGTATATAATATATAATATGATATATAAAATATTTGTATATATATATATATATATATATATAGTAATCAGTTTTAAAAATTGTATAATTATTTAATTACCAACAAAAAAATATTTGAATTTATAATAGTTTTACATTTATTTGATTTATGTGCCAAAACGTTTTTATTTTCTCTGAAACAAAATAATAATATAAACTTTTATTTGAAATAAATTAAACCCAACCAAAATCCTATAGCATTTAATATATATATATATAAAATATTATAATATGAAATTTATTCTGTTATTCAAGTATATTAAAAAATAATAGTAGACCGCGCTTATTAATGACTATCAAAAATAGATATAAAAACATTAATTTTTTGTTAATTTATAGATTATGCATTAAATTTACTAAACAAAAAAAATAACAAATAAATCAATTGTTATACTAATATTATAGTATTTATTGTACTATTATTATAGATTATTTCTAAAAATATTTATATAATGATTAAATCTAGTAGTAGTAGTAGTAGTATTAATAATAATAGTTTTAATATACTGTTTATATTATATTTTCGGCAATTTTTTGTTTTTAATGTGTATCACACAATATATATATAAATATTTTTTTTAAAGATAGTTTATTTTTTATTATTATTAAGTAGCCATTTGTTTATAGATCGCATATCAATATATAATATATATTGTAAATGTATCCAAAAAAAAATATTAAACGATTAAAACTTTTGATAAAAATATATGTTTGCGCAAACTTTTCGGCAATAAATTGTAATTTAATATTAAATACCGATATTACATAAAATTATTATATAATGTTTTTTTTTGTTAGACACACACACACATACACACATTAATGTAGTGTATAATATAGATAAAACGGTTTTAATAAATAAAAAAAATAAAGAAAACTTATTTTTTAAGGGCTGGGCTTTTTTTGATGATATTATCGTTAACTATGAGTTTTACTTTAATATTTACTGAGTGAGTGATTAAGAGAGAGAGAGAGAGAGAGAGAGAGAGAGAGAGAGAGAGAGAGAGAGAGAGAAATTTCTGTAATAAAATATATGAGAACTAAATGTTTGACTTAAAAAAATAGTTTTAAAAAAATATTTTTCTCAAAAAACAACATTTTTTATTTAATAGTTGACCAATGGTTTTGGACGGTTAGTTGTGGTGGATAGTAGTTATTTGAGTGATTAGTGTCTTCAGTCCCCCTCCCATTCCCATTGATAGGTCTCTCATTAAAACAAAATAAATTGTCTTAGAGGATGACCATAATTTGTAAGTAAAAACCAACCGTCCGATTATATATCACATAATGGATATACTGTATTAAGTGCCACTAAGTTATATATATATATAATAATTATCAGTACTATTATATACAGGTATACATAAAAACAGTTTGCGTTTACCGTCAAAACCATCATTACTATCCCATATAAACAGTATATACAGTATAGTTATCCCTTATATTATATATTGATAGATATAAATAAACAACAATAAAAACGGGCACTGAAAATTATATTGTATTTTATTATATGATTAAAATTTTAAAGTTTTTTTTGTTGGCCAAATTAGGTACAAGTATTGTATGTTAGGTATGTTGTATTTTAAGGGATCGGCACTTTTTTGTGTGTGTATATGTATACTGTACTTAAAAACCATTAAGAAATACATCATTTTGCTAATTATATGTTGTCTACAAACACTTGCAAACTATTTATATATACATATATGCGATAACTTTTCAAAAATATGTATCTCTCTCTCTCTCTCTCTCTCTCTCTCTCTCTCTTTCTGTGTGTGTGTGTACTAAAAAAAAGTTTAACATAAAAACTAAATCTCAAATATTGCACAATTATTTTTTTATGGTTTTATTTCATCAGTTATTAACATAGTTTATTAACCAAACATATAAATATAAATTTTTCAGTAAATTACTGTATGTTTATTATAAAGAAAATTATTATTTTTTACAAAAATAAAGTCCCAGAGATGCAAAACTATAAATTAGCATAAATGCATATAAAACTATCAGTAATAATAATAATAATATACAGTCAATAAATATAAAAAAGAGTATAAATGTTATTATTATTATTATTATTATTAATACCAATAAAAAAATAAATTTTATATTAAGCTTAATTTGAATCAATTAAATAAAATTAGCATAAAGATATATTAAGCCCTTTTAGCCATTATTAATAAAAAAAACTATATATACCATTTGGTTTGTACTTTATGTTATTATTTAAAGTATCAATTAATTATCATAAAAATCTCTTATATATGAAATAAATTATTTTTTAAGAAAAATATCAAATTATATATAAAACATTTTATTTGGAGTATACAGTAGTAGTAGTAGTAGTAGTAGTAGTAGTAGTAGTAGTAGTAGTAGTAGTAGTAGTAGTTGTAATAGTAGTAGAGTTTTGTCATTTCATATGAAAACATTAAATTTCTTTAATGACGTTAATAAACATAAAGAAAATTATTTATTTCAAAAGGATATAATTTTTTATTTTGTACATAAGGTATGATAAAATTGTCAATAATTAAAACAAATATATAGAATATAATATATATATATTTCCTAGAAAATAATTAATCTTTTTTTAAAAAAAAATTTAGAAGTATTCAATATAATTATAGATAATTGCTTAATTTATAATTTTTAAATAAAATAATAATAAATATAAAATAATATTTACAAATAAATATAAATATATGTAGGCATTGATATAATTGACAATTAAAAAAGTTTAATTTTATATATTAAGTTATATGTAGTACTATATATACTATATAGATATAGATAATATATGTATTTGTAATAAAACAAATACATTAATGGTTTTCCCTATTGAATAAACAACACATGAACACAATTAATAATAATATAAATAATAATAATAATAACAAAAAAAATAACATTTTATATTATGTATCTTAAAGATTGAATGTTTTTTAAGATTTAGTTTAGCACATTAACGGCCAGCAATATTAATACATATTAATACTTAGTAGTAATACATAAACATTATTATTATATATTATAGAGATTACAATAAAAAAAATAAATACTTCAATCATTTAATAATCATTTTTTTTCTTTTTGTTATTTCTCAATAATTTTCAAATATATACAGTATATATCAATATATATACAGAGAGAGAGAGAGAGAGAGAGAGAGAGAGAGAGAGAGAGAGAGAGAGAGATCCCAATAAAAACTAACCCTTCAGTCATTTTTTTTGCTACAGTTATTTAAAGTTGCAATTGATTTCCATTTTAAATCAATTTTTCTGATTATTTATGAGTTATTAAATAAGCAATTAATAATAATTTTTATGGCTTCTATATATATATATATATATATACGATTGATAATAATAATTAAAAAATATATAATAGTAATAATACTATTTTCCAATACAAATCTATATTAAATTCCTTTAATAGCAATTAAAGTTTTAATAAATTAGCAATACTATTGATTAGATATACATCAATTACTAATTTATATATAACTTAAATATACTGTTTATATATATATATATATATATATATATATATATATATATAGGTATAATATTTATAAATTATATATGTATCTAAAAATAGTTTTCATAAGTCTATGCCATTAATACAGTATATTTTAGTCTAAATAAATAAATAAATAATTTAAGTAATATATAGACACAAAAAAGTTTTATGTATTTTTATTTTGGTATATGAATCATATAATATGATATATAAAATATATAAATATCTATTTATAAACTTGTATACACAGTATATTAACTTATATAATAAATATAAATTATTACACTATTACATTAATTACTTTTTAATTAAAATAAACTTATATTGCTAATAAATAAATTGGATATAAGTAATATGATATAAGTAATATGATATAAGTTATATATATATATATATATATAGTTAATAATACAATATATGTATATAAAATTATTGATAAATTGCTAAAATATTAAATAAAATATTGCAATAGTCATAGTCTATGTGACATGAATTTGATTAAAATTGAAATAAATTTTTTAACAAACAAAAATATTTTAATACATTCAATACATAATTGGCATTTTTTCTTACTAAAATTTATTAAAAAATTATAAATTTGAAAATTACATGTTAAGCTTATATTATTAGTAAAGTTTTTTTTATTATTAATTTATTATTATTATTATTAATATTATTATAAATACAGAATATATTATACAATAAAAATTTATGTGCATTTTGCATAATAATAGACAGTTTTATGTTTATGGCACAATTTGATTTATTAAAAATTATTTATTGATTAATAAAAAAAATTAATAATAATAATAACTAAAATAATTATTATAAAATTTTGCTTAAAATTGAATGTATGAACACACAAAAAAGTTTTTTATTTATTAATTTGTATAGTTTTAGGCAAAAATAATATGAAAATAATAGATTATTATATAGTAAAATAAAGAATCTGATGTTATTAATATATATAAATTTATATATATACAGTATATCCTATCCTATCTATAAAATAATAATGATTATCTAATAATGATATTGTGTTAATTAAAACACATATTTTGCTTTTAAAAAATATTTTTCTCTGTACACAAAATAAAACATAATTAATTGTATAGATATTTTTTGCTGAGCTTTAAAATATATTGATCATAACTAACTATCATTAAAAAAAAGGGTTAACAATTTTTCTCACACAAAGTTTAATTAAGAAAAAATAAGAGAGAGAGAGAGACAAATTATTAATAAATTATTTTTTCATATTATAAATATTAATATATATTTTATAGTAGTTTTCAAATTAATAAATATTTTTTTTTGTGTCCGATCATATGATATTGGAAAAAGATTGACGTAAATATATATTTTTTAATTATATTAATCAATATACATATTGTATAGTTTATTATATACAGTATATACTGATATTATAATAAACTAGAATATTATCAAAACAACAATATTATTATTAAAACAACATATAGGATATCGTACATATATTAAATATTTGAAAAATACTACTACTATTATTATTACTATAAGATAATTAGTTATACAATTGACTTAATTTTTTTTATATATAATAAATGAATAGTTCAAAAATTATAATTAAAAATTTGTTGTTTAAGTGTGTGTGTGTTTATAATAATTATAACGCCAATTTTCTAATGAATTGAAAAACTAATTAGCTGTATAAGAAAATACAGTATAAATTTATATATAAATATAGACAAACATAAAGAGTTAACACTAAATGTTAGAAAAGGGGTTATAGAGGGGTTAGGAGGGTTCATAAAACAAACTAACATAACTAATATTTATGCTAACTATTGAAGACATACATACACACACACACACACACACACACACACACCGATACGGTTGAGGTTTTAATTAAATATGCATTAATTTTTTTTTGGCGGATAATTTATTTTTCAAAAAAAATACTAATAATTATTATATTATATAATATTCACACACAATTACACATACTGTAGATACATATGATTTTAATCTGAGAAAAATACAGTATATATTTTATATATATATATATATATACTGTATATATAAATTTAAGAGAAAAACTCACAGCAAAAGGTGTTGTTTATCACGATTTTTTGATTATAATCATTGCCACTGATTTTATATTACAGAGAGAGAGAGAGAGAGAGAGAGAGAGAGAGAGAGAGAGAGAGAGGGATGTTTAGAAGGTTATCATCTCATAGATGTAACCATTATATAAAAAAATTGCTACAATTTTATTTATAATAAGCCAATTGATTGCATTTGATTTGTTTATCTCTCTAAACTATTTGCATGTATTATATATTAAAATAAATTGATACATACTATATTTGATTTATTAATATATAATATATAAATAATTTTTTTTATCTTAAATATATTTATAAATAAATTTTATTATTGTTGTTGTACAGTATTATCGTGATCAAAAATATTATATTTAATGTAAATTTTATGGCAATAATATTTATGATATGTTTATTGTCTATACATATACTGTATATTATATATATATTTATAATAATAAATATATTACAATATTTGTTGTTGTTGTTGGTATTTATTTATTTAGAAAGTGATGCCAAATAGCAAATACTTATATATATTATATATTAGTTTATATCTGAGAGAAAATATTTATATTTATAAATATTATTATATATAATGTTATTTTTTTGTTGACTAAATAGGTTCGTGAAAACATCAGAAAAGTCGTGTCCCATAAATGCATAGTACTGTCGCATATTATATATATACTGTGTATTATATATAGATATATATATATAAATATTTCCAACAAAAAATTATGATAATTTTATTGATCATTAGTTTTAAAAAAATGTTTAATAATAAATATATAATATCATATTTATATAATGCTTTAATATTATTTAGTATAAAATTGTTTTCTATTTATATAGTTATAATAAATTATATTTATATTTATTTATTAACACCATATATTCATATAAATATGTTTGGCAAGTGATACCCCCTACCCCCCAAATATACAATTTGTTTTATAAATAAAATATTAAAATGTTTTGATAAAAACATCACTAATATAATTTTTTAAAATTTTATAAAAAACTAACAAATATTTTTGTTATTTATAAATAAATGTTTTATTCATCAGATAAATGATTCACACAGTAACCAAATTTCATGATTTGCATACTTAACAAAAAAATTATTATTTATAAATTTATTTTAATAATAATAATAATAAATATTAACTATATTTATATTTTTTATATTCAGTAATTTTTATTGCCATTGAGTCTAATATACTGTTTTTTTTTTGAAAATTATTTTTAATATTTTTTTTATTGCTTCAGCAAAATAAATAAATAGAAATCTATTTCAAATTATATCATTTACCAAATAAATGATAGAAAATTATATTATAAATACATGTATAATAATACTGTACTGTATAGTGAACATGTGTTACAAGTGTGTTAGATATTAAACATGAAAATATTATTATTATTATTATTAATATTAGTGGTATGGTTATAGGGGTCCATAAATTGGTGTCCAATTCATGCATATATATATAATTTATATACAGATGATTGGTGTCTATGCATTAATTTATAAGTAATATTAATAATATATAATATTATTCAATGGTAACTAATAGTCCATCTGTGATTGTAACTAATAATCATATAACTTATATATAGTACAGTAGTTACTTATATAATAAATTTATATATATTGCCTAAATATTCAACTCAATTACCTAAAAACTGATTGGTATTATAATATTTATGGTGATAAATATACCCAATATATTTTAGTACTGTATAACATTGCAATTACTATTCACAACACTATATACCGTATATATATACAGTATATATATATATATATATATATATATATAGATGCTGTACTCTACAGTAGTTATTATAGTTTTAAAAAAATAAAAATACATATATGATATGCTTTTATAAAATGATATTTGTGTGTTTGTGTGTATATATGTGACTAACCAAGCTATACAAATAGTATTGTAAATTTATTATACATTATTTATAAAAAATATACTATATATAACTAGAAAAAATTATATAAATTTATAGTACTGCTCTCTCTCTCTCTCTCTCTCTCTCTCTCTCTCTCTCTCTCTCTCTCTCTATGTTGCAAATTGAATGGCTTATGTATGCACTTTCCTCATGTTATACAATGGCAAACACATACTATAGTGAGCGTCGACACAATTTGCAGATGCAGTTAGAGATGATGAGGATAGAGAAAGAGAGAGAGAGAGAGAGAGAGAGAGAGAGAGAGAGAGAGAGAGAGAGATCACACTGTTTGCTGGGAATGGCATCCCTTAATGACCCGTTCCTATGTATTTTGTCAATCTTATAGCAAAGTCTCTAATATGCCCGAAGCCATTTCGGGGGAGTTTTTAGTTCATACATAGTATATACAAATATACTGTATATATAAAGTATATAAGTTTTGAAAGACGTGATGTGTATGTGATGTCTATGATTGGGAATTATATTTATATATAAAGTATTTTTCATGCATTAAATTACTCGCCAATTCAATGCATATATAAACTACTACTCTATAATCAATTGTGAGATACCATTGACTAATACAATACTTTTTTGACTATAGTATATATATACACACACACAAACACACACACACACACACACACACACACACTATTAGCTTTTCACTTGCATTTGCAATCAATGTCTTTATATACATTATATATAACATTAAATTTTTTTTGGGTTGAAAATTCATATTAATATTTAAAAGCTAAACTCCAAACACATTGTGTGCATATAAACTATTGTTTGCCAAATGTGTTGTACAATCAGTATTACACACAAAAAAAACTTATTTTTATCGTCGATACAAATGTTAAGTTTCTTTTCTTTTTTATTATTATTATTAAATATATCTCTTTATATATATATATATTTCTCCCCAAAGTTTTTGATTATCATTTAATAATTGAATGAATGAAATACTGTTTAAATTATTGAATAATTCAATCGGCCCAACATTTGATTTTGTACTGTACTTATCTATTTTTTAAAATTTTATTTTATATAACCCATAGGCTGTATGTTATGTATTATATAACCAAAAAATAATAATAATGTCTTTTTCTACAATTATCTCTTTTATTATATATATATTATTTAGTGTGTGTGTATGTGTGTGTGTGATGACAACTGTGCAAATAATTTACATAAAATCTTAATAACTTTTTTTCCTTAATGTATAAAATGATATTGTATTATATATAATACTGTTATATACTGTATATTATATTCTATGTATTAAACAATAACTTTATATATAAATTAATGATTTGATATTTAAAGCAATTTAATTTATTTAAAAAAAATCTTTCAATCTTATGTTTTTAAAGTAATTATAAATTTTTAATTATAATTTAAACATTGCTCTAAACCACATATGATAAGTAAATTGTAAATTGCAAAGAATATATTGTATAATAATAATACTAATAATAATAAAAAATTTCTTAAACATATAAAGTAAACTTTAAAATCCCATATTAATTATACAGTATTTTTAAATAATATTAATATAAAATGTTAACTAATTATTATTTTATAATATTTTTTGTTTTATATACTATACTGTATAATACAGTTACTTACATAAATTTATATGTATTATATGTACTTAATTTAAATAATAATGTATAATAGTTTATAGTTATATGCAAATAGATTTTTAATGCATAAGATATGCCATTTATAGTATAAAATAAGGTAATTATGATTTTTTTTGAAAAAACTAGTTTAAAAATCAATTTTATTATAATTAATTAAAAATGATTTAACGATATAATAATAAATAGAAATTTTATGTGAAACAAATTATACTTAAAAAAAACTATTTTTTTCTATATAACATTTTATATATTAACATTTAATTATCATAAATAGTTTGACTAAAAAAATTATATACGAATTTATTAGCAAATAGCTTATTAAAAAAAATATAGTTAATTTAGTAAAACTCAATCATAATTTTTAATAACTAATTAGTAATTATGTTTTATTATTATTATTTTTTATATTTATTAATAAGTGTGCACGCGATTAGCGTCAATCAATTTATATATAGATTTAACAATAATTGTATTGAGAGAAAAAATAAATAAAAATTCAAAAAAACACAAATTCAAATTAATTGCATTATTATTATTATTATTATAGTATTATTTATTACTGTATTATTAACTAATTATAAAATTAATATTTAAAATAAATTTGTTTTTGTCTATAATTTTTTTCAACGTTTTGATTACAACGATTATTATTAACAAAAACTAAACAATTTTTAAATATTATTATTTGACTTTAAAATATTCATACAATTATACTGTATCTAATAATTTGATTATCACAAGTGGTTAACTGCATATCCTCATTACCTGATCCCTTAAGACAGCTGATCCATAGTGTCAGTTGTTCACAGAGTGGTGTCGCTTGTGATGTCTGATTTTGTTGAGACATATTTGGCATTCATTGTCGTCGGTATCATATGGCTATCAATGGCTATACTAGTGCTGTTAGTCTATCTACTGTTCCCGCCGGGCATCGACTACTGGGACAAAATGTGCGACAAATGTACGATCTCGACGGCCAACTATCGCTATGTAATTCGGTTCGTATTCGGCAGCTTTAGGCCGGCCTTTCAAATATCCAAAACGATCATTTCGGTCGGCATTCTGGACAGTGCTAAGACAGTGGTTGTACTTAGAATACAACCAAAACAACTGGAACAAAGTGTCCAACATCGGGACTCAACACAACTTCGGGAATGCCGATTCTTGCTCTACCGATTGGAACCGTTATCGGACATACGTCACGTAGTGGTCAACCATAATGGCCAGGCCAGTATTAATGTCAGCTTTATCGAGATACAAGATCTGGCCAGTAGAGAGGCCAATATTGCCTACGTCGGACAGGCCATCAATAATATATCAAAAGATAAGGTGTCCAATACTGTCCAACAGTATCCGGCGGCCAGTCGCGAGCCGCGCGATATTGAACCAGAACTGACCACCGGTCAGACGATGACCGCCTTGGAGTACATGCTGTTGATCTTTGTGTCCATCAATTACATCCTATTGCAGACCATTTTTATCATACCCTGTATCGATGGCATGTGCTCTGACTATAGAAACGAATTTGTCGACTCCCTGTTTGCCGGACTGTTGGCCAGTCTGTGTACTACAGTATTGTTTGTATGTCTGTGTGTTGTCTACCGGTATCTCATTAAACGATTGTTATATCGATCAAAAAGTTCAATGGTTTGGGTCGGCATCCGATACGGGTTTCTATCGGTGTGTATGGCAGCGGGTATTGCATTCGGAGGCGCCTCCTTATTCTTGACGTTGCAAAATCGCCATTCCACTGAAGCCCGTCAGATTACATCGAAAACTTGTTGGCTAATCGGCGTCGGACTGGCCATTGTCGTTTACGGCCTATTTTGGCTACCGATACTGTCGATAGTGGGCTTTTTGTTTGGTTTTTTCAACGAACCGACCACCGGTAGCGATCATAAAGGACCAGAGGCCGGTGCGGGTGCAGAGATCAAAGAGGCAGCCAATATAGACGACCCGAATACTACCCGAACCAATATGAGCGACGAACACGACTACTATAACCAGTTGACAAAAGGCAACCAAAGAGTCAAATCTATATCTCAATACAAGGGCTTACACGTGAAAACAGGTAGTAAACCGTCGACAGCCGGCGGCTCAAAAGATTCTGGCGGTTCCGGCAAACAGTCGTCGGCCGACAAGTCATCGGGCGTCAAGAAATCTAAATCTACCGAATCGATTGGCGATCGCTATTATAAACAGCTTATCGGTAAGGATGCCAAAGTCAAGTCGGTATCACAATATCCAGGTGTAGGCAAAAAATAAGGTCATACCATACATATGTACTGTACTTTAGTGTATGTATGTATGTATCACTCATATCTATCTATCTATCATTCATTTTATTTCAGTCATCTATCCTCCATCAGACAAAACAAAACTATACAAAAAAAATATGATAATATATTATATAATATAAAATACTACTAATAATATTTATAATATAATAATAGTCTATCGATTTTTTTTTGTGTGTCAGTAAATTTAAATTTTATAATTATTTTTTGTTTGTTTTTTGTTTTTCATGTGATATTATGTTTTGATATTATATATATTTTTTTAAAAATTAAAAACAAAAAAAAACTGTATATATAATTAACTATTGAATACTGTATATATGTTTTTTTTAAGTAAAAATATGTTTTGTTTTTTATGATTTTATTTTTCAACAACATTTCATTTATCACGAATACATTAACAATATATATATATAGTATATATATAATTATATATTTGTTTTCAACAAAAAAATATATATCAATATATTAAATGTTTTTTCATGTCTTATTCATTCAAATTAATTTACAATTATATTTCAACAAATAATAGTTTAATTTGCATTAAAATTTTTTTGTTATTTTATTTTTCGTTTGTTTGCTTAGAAATTATTTTTGAAAAACAAAAAATTAAATGTTGTTTGTCTTTCTATTAATATATCTATAAATAAATATTTATATTAAATATTTAAAAAAAAATCTTGAGATATGAGATAATTAATTAAACAAATATTTTATAAAATATAAACAAATTATTATTATATTAATAATGATTGATTAAATATAATGAATAACATGACAAGTAAATTGTCAAATATATATGAAAATACATGTATTAAATGAAACACAACAACAAAAACAATAAACATTTCAACAACAACAACAAAAAACAACCATAAAAACAAAATATAAAGTTTATATCATAAATATATTTAACAAATAAATATTAAAAAAAACAACTTTCAAACCTCCCTTAATATAAAGCATAACTAAATTTTCATAAACAATAACAACAAAAATATATACATATAAATATTAAAATACATAATTACACCCAAAAATTATTGATTAAACTGTATATAAATATAATATATTAATATCTGTATAAACTTTAAGTTGCAAAAAAACAATACAAAAATATATAAAGAAAATTAATTAATGATTGAAAAACAATACAATTATAGAGATCTTTATATAATATTTATGATATATTTAATGATAAGTATATATATATATATAAAAATATATTTAACCGAATTTTATTGTTGTTGTTATCATACACTTTAAAAAAGATACCACAAATGTTTGGCCACCGATAGATAATAATCGGGGATCAGTTATCTATAGACAATGTAATTGTTGTCTATAGTTTAGTGCGGATATTTTTGCCCCATATTGTCGCAGATAGCGTCGGGCCGCCAATTGACTGATCTGATGTACGTCGGCCAACGGGTTGGCCTCTTTGGCCATCATTGTCATTGTCAGCGGAAACCAAGTGTCCAACGAATGATTTAGTTCGACAACAATATAGCGTTCAATGGGATCGCCTGAGGTTACGTCCAGACGATAGCCGTCAGCCGTATCGCCCGTCAAACCCATTGCCAATTGAATCTTACTGTTGGCCTCTGGAGTGGTCTCTATGAACACTAGGGGACAGATATTGTCTATACAGATGATCAGTCGATTCATATCAATGAACGGTATGGTTATATTGTAGGCAAACTGTATGCCTGTTATGTTTGGCGTAACGTACAGCAGTCGTAGCCATTTGCGGCGCAATTCAATGGCCAAACATTGGGCTACGAAAGTGCCGAACAGCGCTCTACTGGTTATTTCGTCGCCGATTAGTGTGTCCAACATGTCGTCGCTGCGGATACCGCGTCGTAATTTCGTATCTTTACGGTCAATGTCATCGCCCGACTGGTCAACTGGCGGTCGTTTATCGGGTCGGCCGTCGTGGACCCGATGGCCACACGAGCATTCGTCGGCGGCAGTGGTTCCCGAGTTGAGGACTCCCGAAGTCTTGAAGCGTGATCTCATAGTCAACAGCCGTAGCAGACAGTGGTCGCAAATGGCCATCAAGTTGTAGGCCACACACGTGCATAGATCGCAGGCCAGATCATTATCATCGTTGTTGTTGTTGTTGTTGTCCATCATTGATGACATGATTTTCGGGTAGTAGTAGTAGTCTTCGGCAGAAATTTTAACCAAAAAAACCAAAAAAAAAGTTTAATTTTTTTTTTATAACTTTTTTTTTTATTGATGATTGAAATCAATGCCTACTTATAGTACTATTAATGCTATTAATAATAGTCTAATAATAATCGTCTGCTTATGTGTCGTAAACTTGTGTGTGTGTGTGTTATGAATCACTTGTGTGTCGGCCATTGTATTACACACACACACACACACACTGACCGTACGTGTTGTATGTATGGGGCGGTCAGTGACTAATAGAGTTCGAACTGTTTATATATATATATATATAGTTGGATGGCCTACACATATATGTGTCATATGTGTAATTTACCCAGGTAATTGGTAAACAATTATTTGTTTGTTTGCTATTTTTATTATTTACCAAAAAAAATTAATAATTAAAATATACCATGTACCAAATATGTTTAATAATAACTAATAATAATAATTAAAAACTTAACTGTTTTCATCATCATCAAATATATATATAGTATAATTTATTGTAAGTATTAAAAAAAAACTTTATTTATTATTTTGTTTTGTTTTAATTAAATAATTAATTTATGTGTAAATTAAATCAATTGTTTTTTTTAATTACAATAAAACAAACAAAATAAATCTATTAATAGTTTTGCTAACAAAAAAAATAATTTTAAATAATAATAATAATAAAACATTTATATATATATATTTATATACAGAAAGAGATACATACACTTAACAAACATATTGATAAATACGTGTTGAGAGAGAGAGAGAGAGAGAGAGAGAGAGAGAGAGAGAGAGAGAGAGAGAGAGAGAGAGAGCACCTGTATGTTTGCCACTATACTACCATAAGCTTAGGGCATGTTTGCCCAAAATAACTAATACACACACACACACACACACACACACACACACACACACACACACACACAGAGAGAGAGAGAGAGAGAGAGAGAGAGAGAGAGAGAATATTTATTTAAATAGCTGAGAATCGGCCAACAACTACAAAAAAAATGAAATGAAAGCTAACCTAACTGTCCATTTAATAGGCAACAACAACAACAACAACATAACTGAGCTTTTCATTGATGGCAAACAACACCATCATTTGAGAGCCCCCGCGACCTATGCCTGCAATCCATACAAACATACAGTTAGACAGTAGTGAGTGAATGAATGAATGAATGGATGGGGTTTTCAACCAACAAAAAAACTATTGAAAGATACTGTATGTATGTATGTGTGTGTGTTGTTTGGATTTTTTGTTGGGAAAGCCATCAAAAATAAAGTAAAGTTAAGGCCTTTCGGGTGCTGTCTGTCATCACTGCCTACCAACTCGTGCAGTGATTATATCGGTGTTTAAATATGATTATTATTATTGTTATATTATTGTTATTACAATTACTAGTTTTATTGCTACTACTATTAAAACTATTTGCTACTATACTAACTACTATAATAATAAATCTATTGATAATATACTAGTAGTATACACTGTGTGTGTAATATAATATTGTCTAACAATTATCAACAACAAAAAGACAACACAAATAATAACTGCATTTTCAACGCTTTTTGTGCCCACTATTAGACTAGTTTTCTCTATAATCTAATGATAACCCTATCGTCCAAATCATTTAGTGCCCAATAATTAAATTGTTATATATATTTAGTGTTTGGTCATTGCACACACATACACACACACACACACATACATACATAGACACACCAGCTGTAAGCTACCGGTCCCTACCCGTTGATGCCCAAGTGATTATTTAGTCAGCATTTATAGTATATATATACTGTATATATATTTATTTATTTATTGTATAAGTTATATACTCTCTCTCTCTCTCTCTCTCTATCTATAGTTTTAGTTTATTAAAGCGATATTTACTATTTATTTTCAAATAAATTGTTTGGTTGGCGTATATATATATATAAAACTTTTTGTAAATTGTTTGCATTAAAAATTACCATTTAATTTTCATTGTATTATACTGTATACACTGTATTAATATATATATATATATATATACAGTGTATATAATATAAATTACTTTTAATATCATATATCATACATTGCAATGTACAATATATGAGTTATTAATATAATTTTTATAATTAATGTACATTTTCTATAATGGTGTGCATAAAATATGGACATTTGATAATAATAATAATAATAATCGTATCGTAAAGGTATCGGAGTTCAGTGTCATCAATAGGTCATTGAATTCATTTATATTATCAGATATAAAGTATATACTGGTATATACAGTGTATATCTTATTTGTAAAACAAGTAATTATTTGTTTGTAACAAATTTGTTTGGTTTATACGGTATACTCTATATATATATGGAGGGGTCGGGTAGTTAGTTGTTATATAAACTAGAGAATCTATGTGTATGTGATAAGTATAGTGAACATCGAGAGCACATAGCATCGACATCTCTCTCTCTCTCTCTCTCTCTGTCCAAAAAACATCTAACATCTCCTCCATCCCCGCCCAATAAAATTGTTTATTCACTTCACGATGTCTTTCACACCATCAGCAGCAGAGAGAAAGAGAGAGAGAGAGAGAKAGAAATAGTAGCGCTAATAATGACTATCCCTATCTCTGACAAGTAATGCCGGTGCAGAGATAGAGAGTATAGGCTCTATACTTAAATATTATATCATATAATATAAGTTATATATAAATTTATATTTAGATAGTCTTCGAGTTAGTATATGTCTTATAAATACTGTATACCAACAAAAAATGCTAGTTTTATATATACARTATATATACTGAGTTTATATAGAGTATATGTATAATGTATGTACAGTATATAATTGCTATCAAATATGTCAGTTACAATATGTATATAATATTTATTGTTAACAAAAAAAAATAATAATAATATCAGGATCCAGTGATATTATAGCGTGCATTATAAAATTTATATGCATAGTGTATCATATCATAGCACTGGTATGTGTGTGTGTGTGATGACACTTTAACTTAAAATTGAAATTATTGCAATAGTATACATCAAATAAGTAGTATAAATTATATATATACTATGAGTAACATATGGTGTGTGTGTGTGTGTGTGTGTGTGTGTGTGTGTGTGTGTGTGTGTGTGTGTGTGTGTGTGTGTGTGTGTGTTTGTATCTTTTAAACATTATATTAGAAAAATGTTGTCTGATTTCTAGTTAAAAATATATATAATTTTATTTATTTTTTGTGTGGTTTCTCACATACAGTTAACACCAATTTTTTTAAAAAAAGCAATCGCTAACAAGTAAGTGTCAAAAACAATCATATGATACACATGTAAAGAAGCACAACAACTATAGTATTACACAGTGTTGTTGTAAATATGATAGGACTGTCCAAAAAATGCAACTCAACTGTCCGCGTGATCTTTAATTTTTTTAGACATTGATTTTTTTAGCCTTAAGTAAAAACATAATATTTTTTATGTTTTTTTTCTCTCTCTCTCTCTTTATTTCTTTCTATCTGTAGTAGTATTATGTGTGTAAACTGTTATTATCTAATAGTTATAGATATATGATATAAATTATATAACATTATATATATATATAACAAATAAATACTATAATTTTTGTAGGCATTTCCAATACCAGTCACTTACTAAACAATGATAAGCAATTATTAGGAGAGAAAGAGAGAGAGAGTTTATTATTATATTTTTAAAACCCAATTAAATTTTCTAATGGTTTTAGTTTTTTTTAAAGGTTTGAGTAGTAGGCCTTTCATAACAAACACACGTAACAAATAACAACAAAAAACTTTATCTGCAATCAACCGAAATCAATGAAATAAACGGTAGTTTAGTTTAATTTTGTTGAACACCATTGCATGGATGAACACTACTGTCACTACATAGAGTGAGAGAGAGAGAAAAAAAAGTGAGGCATAAATCGGTATAACACACATATATAAACTATAGATAACTTATATATATGTGTATAAATCTATGTTATATTGAATCAGGCGGTGTATTGATGTGTAGGAGCCGTGTAGTGCACAGTCAACCACAAAACAGAAAGAGAGAAAGTGACTGAATATTTACAATGAATGCAATTTCCCACTTAGTTTGACAACTAAATTGATTTTAGTTGTGAACAACCAGAGARAGAGAGAGAGAGAGAGAGAGAGAGAGAGAGAGAGAGAGAGAGCACCCGACAGTTTTAGAGAACAGTTAGTTGATTTCGCATCTTTACTGAAGCCCTTAAGGCTTTTCATTATCTATGGATGACCACACTTTTGGCTATTGCATACATAAGCAATACACTGGTAACTGGTGTACGCGCTCCGGTATGATCTATGCAAACATAGTAGTGTGTGTGTATATATGCCAAATACAATATGTGATATTTTATTATACAGTATATATATATATATATGTAGAAATATTAATAAAATGAGACAATTTATGCATTCAATAAAACATAATGTGATAAAAGTTTTTTTTAAACTTAAAATTCAATTCAAAATTATAGTATATATTATATACTGAATATAAGTTAGCATATAATGGCCAAAAACATATCACACAATTGAAAAGACAGTTATTTGATATCACGAGAGAGTTTTTTTCACATAAAAATCAAAACTTTAAACAAAATTTTCATACATTTATATAACTTTTTTTCTGAAAAAAAATTATTGTCTATGATATCATGCCATCAAATGTGATATCATACACACACACACACACACACACACACACACACTGAGTGCTTATCATATTTATATGAATATTGTCATGTATTGATAAAATCATATACTGTACATATTTTTTCATATAAGGCATCAATATTTATGACACTATACTATTGTAAATATATTTTTTGGGTGGAAATTTAAAAAAAAAATAATTGATAGTTTAATGAAATATTAGTATTATTTGTTAAGAAGTGTTGTAAAAATTAATTTATTTTTTTTTGCTAATTTGCATACTAAGTGATATATTTAGCAAATAATTTTATAATTTTAATAAAAATAAATAATATTAATTATATAGTATAGTACTGTAGTTCTAATGTACAAAATGTACATTAATATGAAAAATGTTTTTAAATTTTTAAAATAGTAAATAATTTTTGTTGTTATCGTTGTTGTTGTTGTTACTGTTGAGCCTAATATGTGATAAATTTCAAACATTAGTTGTCGTAAAAATAATAATAATTAGCTGTAAAAATCAGATACACTTTTTGATACATTAGTTTTATACACTGTATAAATGTGTACATAAAACCAACTCATCTCTAATTAATAGCTGCGACAATAAAATATTTATAAAGTATTAGTCAGTATATAAAATAAATTAAATTTTTTGACTGTCAAAGCAAACTAATAATTTTTGTTAATTTATAATTATTAATTTTAGCTGAAAATAAAAATTTTTGTTAATTAAAATACATTTTTCATTTTGGATCATCAAAATTGTTTGACACATGAAACTAAAATGTTTTAAAAATTAAATAACAAAATAATGATAATAATAATATAATACTTAGTATTATATATAAATAACAACAACAACGACAACAACAAAGTAAATAAATTTTAAAATTTTTAGTTTTATATATATATATATAATATTTAATATACTATTCAAATATAGTTTCAGGTGAAAAAAATTATTAATAAATTAATTAATATGAGTTTTATAATATAAATAATTAATTTTTTTTGTTGAAAAAATACATATAATGATAATTATTATTAATTATGAAAAATAATAGTGATTTTAAACATAAAAGTTTGCATATATTTAATAACAGCTTTGGTGTTACAATTTATTATTTATGTATCCAAAAAAATTAATTTATCTTTTAAAATCTCACAGATAGTTACAAAATTAAAAAAAAAATTATTATAATAACATTTGCTATTATATTAGATAAAAATATATTATAATAATTTTTTMTACTCTTTTGACTCTAAACTAAATTAGATTAGATTTGAGTTTAATTGAATAGTAATTAAATTTTACTTTAAAAAATAATAATAATAAATTTATCACTCGTTAAAAATTTTGATATTTATTTTTGTATGTGTGCTTTAATCCTTTGATATTCTACATAATATATTATTGATATCAATTTTTTTTTTTATATATAGCATAATAAATAGGTTTGATTTAATTATAATTATTATAGGAATTTTTTTTATATATATAATAATAATTATATGACAACAAATAATTAATGACAATCACAATCAATCACAATTTATTTATCATTTATTTATTATTTGTCGATAGTTTTGTTTTGTTATGACACAACATTTATATAAGTAAAGTTTTTTTTCACTTAATGTATATTGTATTATATGATATCATATAATATATCATACAATATAATCCATTATTTGTTGTCTGGTCAGGGATTTAACCTTTTTTTGATAGTTTGTTGTTTGATATAATAAAACAATCGATTTTTTTGTGTTTACAAAATGAGACAACTATTATATACGATTTGTATGCAATCGGTTATCATTTAGTGGTCATATAAACTACTTTATAATACTGTATATATTACTCATCCCTTTTTTTATTATTATTATATATCTATTTTTATTTCCCACGACTTCAGYTTAAATACTACTTTATATTTGGAGATCAAGTGGTGGATCTCATGGTGTAATCCTTMMAAAAAAGACAATAAGATAAGAGAGAGAGAGAGAGAGATAGACATGTATTAGTCATGTTTATGTTTGTCCACCATTTGTATGGATTGGACAGATAGGTTGGTAGGGGTTGTTAGCATTGGTATCAGTGATTGAAGAAATCGCAAAAAATATCTGCTAATACTTCAAACAATTTTTAAAGACATTAATATTAATAAATTTGATATAAATAATAATATAAATAATAATATAAATAATAATATAAGATATACCTTATATTATTTTGTTATAAAATATATTATAATAAAATATTTTTTTATGAATATTTTTATATATTGCAAATATTTTCAATTTATTTTAGAAAAATTTATTTAATATAATAGTGAATACATAATTTATATACAGTATATACAGTATACATTATTTTACTTATCCATTAAAACCACATAAAACTTTATTTATTATTATTATTATTACTATCATTCTCTTTATATATAATGATAATATCAATATATACACTGTAGTGATATCATATATATWTWYATATATATATATATAATAAAAGAGTGCATAAAATGTTAGAAAAACATATCAATTGCTTATTTAAGACACTCTACTATATATATATATATATATATATATATATATATATATATATTGATGAAGTTTATGGTTAAAAAGCGAGTGTTTATTTCCCACGGATTTTGTTATTGTTTCTTATATGATACACGAAAATAGTTTTATGATCAACAAAACAGTAATGTATAGATAGATATATACAATATATATACTGTATATATACTATATTGTAATATATTAATGTTTATACAGTGCCTCTTAAAATGAAAACGAGCTCTCAATGTATCGTGTTTTTTGAGTGTTGTTTTGGAGCACAAGTAGCTACTGATGAGAGAGAGAGAGAGAGAGAGAGAGAGAGAGAGAGAGAGAGAGAGAGAGAGAGAGAGAGAGAGAGAGAGAGAGAGAGAGAGAGATAACAAGAAAGTAACTGATTCTGGTGTCGTCGGTATAGTCAGTGAGCACCGGGATCTCTCTCTCTCTTTAACTGCAGTACCAATTCATCAATTGATACTTCAGCTCAAAAAACTCTGTAAGGCTTTTTTCGGGAGGGGATTATAAAGTCGATGACAGTCCAAACACTTTGCTTACCATTAAATATATCTATAAATTCATGACTTGTGTGTTGGAGTAGTAGTAGTAGTGGTGGTGCGGGTGTCGCATGGGTTGCCTGTGTGTGTGTGTGCTGTATGTATATG
This sequence comes from Oppia nitens, assembly GCF_028296485.1. Taxonomy (NCBI): domain Eukaryota; kingdom Metazoa; phylum Arthropoda; class Arachnida; order Sarcoptiformes; family Oppiidae; genus Oppia; species Oppia nitens. The sequence continues at coordinate 1,443,762 of NW_026533199.1, forward strand.
TGTGAGACTTTTTTTTAATATAAATACAATTTCATGAATATATCGATATATACAGTATGTACTGTATATTTCCTATGAGAGATAAAAAAGTTTTTATAAGACGATTTGGGCTTTTATTTTATGCAATTTTTGTAATAATAATAATAATAATAATAATAACAGTAATATGCAGATAAGTCTTAGTACATACATATACAGTATAACTGTATATACAAATATACAGTAAAAAAAAGTAAAAGTAAAGTACGCTTAGGGCTACTGAACATTAAAGATGCAAAACATTTCTCTATATATTATTATTATTATTATTACTGTATATTATTATTATTGTTCAAAAAAGGGATACGAAAAACCAAAAGCTAAAAATAAAAGATAATAATATCTTTTTTATATTATACCGTATATACATATAATATAAATATATAAAGTATATATATATATAAATGTAAAAAATGACAATACATCTCTCTCTCTCTCTCTCTCTTATATATAAATTTAGTATCTAATAGTATGTATATATTTGTACTGTACTAACATTTTATATAACAATAACTAAAATAACTGTTACTTATTAGAGTCAAATATTTTTTTACAAAAAAATTACTCTCTCTCTCTCTCTCTCTCTCTCTCTCTCTCTCTCTCTCTCTCTCTCTCTCTCTCTCTCTCTCTTTCATACATAACAATAACTTATGCAAAATATAATCTAAAATTTTTAAAAATACAAACTAAGAAAATAATAAAATACAATATATTCAAAATTATATCTAATATATATATATTTGTAATTTATTCAAATTGATATAAATTTAAATTGTTATATATTGTATTTGTATACACTGTATAGTACTGTATTACTGTATTTTATTATTCAATAGTATAAACACTTGTATTTTGCTTAAAAGAAACCTACAGTATTTTATTATTATTATTTAGTTTGTTATTATTGCAAACAAATAAAAAATAATTTTAATAACATATTTTATTTTAAACAAAATATAATAAAATGCAAAAAACAAACATATTTTGTACTGTAGTCGTCAATCGATAATTTTTTTTCTTATTTTATTTTGCTTAATGTCTAATATAAGGAAAATGTTTTACAAGTTTTTTTTAGAGATACAAATAGATATATAAATATATTATATACTTATATAAGTAATAGAGAGAGAGAGATATATATAAAAAAACTAAATTAAATTTTGCGTAATATTAACATCAAATTGTCATTTAAAAGAGCAATTTGGTAGCAATTTATTTATTTATTAGTTTCAAACAAAAATATTACGAAATAAAAAATACAATCTAATGAATTGATTAAATTTATAGTTTCAAAAAAAACACATTTTTTGTTTTGTTTGTTTGTTTCTCTCTATGTGTTTGCGATTTTTGATAACTTTATATGACATAAAACTTTTTTAATAGCCTTATATATACTGTAATATTAACGACTAAAATACATATCTAATCGATTTAATACAAAATTAATTGCCTCTGATTTTGTTCACTCACTTGTCATTTAATAATCAAATGTTGTTTTAATTAATAGGAATTTTGATTTTGATTATTATTATTATTATTATTCATATATATATATATATATATATATAAATCCGTCTCTTTATTTACTTGAACTCAATTAAAAATAAATCTACTAATAAATAAAAGTCATAATTATAATAAAATAAAATATTATATTTTCAACTTTTCTAATAAATTTTTTTTTTGACTTTTTTCAATAATAAAGTTGAGTTATGCGGACAAACAAAAATTTAGCATTAATTTGAATATTAATTTGTTTTTTTTGTTATGAAAATACTAAAATGTTATTAGATATCATTAAATAATTGGTTGTAAGATAAGGTATGTGTAAACAAACTAAATAAATGTTTAAAAAGGTTTAAAAAGGTGTGAAACACAGTCACTTGAAATGTGTCGGCCCTTAAACGGCATGTCATTGTATTTTTTCGGAGGCTAAGTAGGTATGGGTAAGATATGTATATATATATATATACTGCACAATATAACCAAACTTTCTATAAATAACCAATACTTATATATTTAAATTATTGTGTATATATTGAATATACATATTCTTTGTTATACATATTATATTTTTTTGAAGTATTATAGAAATAGGTATAATAATAATAAAAACTATAAGTTTTGTTTCATTTGAAAGTGAATTGAAGTGCACTCAAGCGTGTCATATGTGAGCCGACACTTCAATAAGCCGTATCCCATATCCCAATAGTATTGACAACAACTATACAACATCACAAAAAAATGTTGGCTAAGGGAGGACCAGCTATAGTGACACTAACAGTAGTAATAGTAGTAGTAGTGGTGGCACACTGTTTGACATTTTTTTCCTCTTGTATTATAAAAAGACTATATATTGTTGTCCTAAAGTTTTTCCTCAATCTCTCTCTCTCTCTCTCTCTCTCTCTCTCTCTCTCTCTCTCTCTCTCTCTCTCTCTGATTTTTTTCTATCTAAAGAAATATATATAGTCCTAACAATAGTCCAAACTCTGGTCTCCCTTATTATGTCACTGTATATACCAAACCTATGCATTTATGTTTTCATGCGTTAACAATACTATTGGACGGGTCTAGTTCATAAGATCTAAACTCATTTGACCCAAACTTATTTGACCCAAATCATTAGAACCAAACTTACTTGACCCAACTCATTTGACCCAAACTCATATGACCCAAATCACTTGACCCAAACTCATTTGACCCAAATCACTTGACCCAAATCACTTGACCCAAATCATTTGATCTAAATCATTTGACCCAAATTACTTGACCCAAATCATTTGACCCAAACTTATTTGACCCAAATATTATTTTATTTTTTCAAACTATATAATATATATAAATGATACAAAACTTAATAGTTAGAAAATTTAGAACATTAATATTTATTCCATATTCATTTTTTAACCAATTGGTAATATCTCTGGCTTTTTATATAATATTTTTAAAAATTAATATGTAATACTATTTACAGTAAATAAATATTAATAAGTTCTAAATTTTATAACTATTTAGATTATTATTTTATTAATTTTTGTATCATTTATATATATTATATAGTTTGAAAAAATAAAATAATATTTGGGTCAAATAAGTTTGGGTCAAATGATTTGGGTCAAGTAATTTGGGTCAAATGATTTAGATCAAATGATTTGGGTCAAGTGATTTGGGTCAAGTGATTTGGGTCAAATGAGTTTGGGTCAAGTGATTTGGGTCATATGAGTTTGGGTCAAATGAGTTGGGTCAAGTAAGTTTGGTTCTAATGATTTGGGTCAAATAAGTTTGGGTCAAATGAGTTTAGATCTTATGAGTGCGACCGCTATTGGACAGATAGGGCACACACACACACACTGTACATACGCGCGCACCAGTATGCCTAAGAAATTTAGTACCGTATATACAATATATATATTGTACTGTAAATGGTTGTCCTTATCGTTACGCGAGAGATATTTATATATAAATTTATACAAACATTTACCATACGTTTTGATTAAAAGACTATTTTTGGGTAATAAAAATAATTTTTAATGACACTGTCCTCGAGGGATGGCATACACACATTCATACAGTATTTCGTGGGAAAATAAATAACATTTAATTGTATTTGCAATTTATATATATATACATATACGGTATTTATATATATCAAAATCTAATAATTAGATTTGCATTTTATACAAACTATTTTATATATATTTAATTTTATTTCTTTCTATTTAATTTTAGTTTTTTTTGTGGCTAATCGTCGAAATCATTAAAAAACAAATTTTTTTTTGATTCAATTCAAATTCAATTCAAATGAAATGACTGAACAAAAAACAAGATAACAAAAGTATGACAAACGACTCTCTTTCTATTATAGCTAAATGAGCCGAAAAAAGCTATCTCTATCCCAGTGCTCACTCCTTAATATATATAACAAAATAATAATAATAATAATAATAATAATACAATATATATTGTGTGTATATTCAAACATAACCTTCCCGTCGTCTATCATAACATAACATACATTATATGTTAAAATATAATAGTTATTTAGTGGAAACTTTATACTAGGAGTACAAAAGTAAAATAAACTTAACTTCAAAAATAAAATAGATTCACTGATTTGTATAGTTATTAGTACATTATTTTTAATAATACTACTAATAATAATAATAACTACGACAACATCGACACACAAAGAAAACGATAACAAGAAATATATATATAAATTGTCGTCTAATAGACAGTCATTAGCCTCTCTGGTAACTCAGTTTGCATTAGATATACTGTATTTTATATATCTATATATACTCTGCATATACGGTATATACGACAATCATTATGTATCTTATATTAGGGGTCTCTCTTTATTTCTTGTTGTAAGTATTGTTGACACTGGCATTCAGTATCAGTAGTTTCTTTGCAAATATAATAGAGAGAGAGAGAGAGAGAGAGAGAGAGAGAGAGAGAATGTGAAAAGTCATATACCGTTAAAGTTATATAATATAACATCAGCAGAAAAAACTGTTAGCGAATAGAGACAGCATTTAGCAGCGTATATGTGCCCTAAAGGATGTGTTGGGACGACACTCATCCCAATTGGATTCATTGCTTTATCAGCTTTGATATTAAAGAGAGAGAGAGAGAGAGAGAGAGARSCTGACTATATATATATATATATATATATATATATATATATAAGTAATAGCATTGAAAACGAAGCTAACTTTCAACACACAACTACTACTCATCTAATTGACGGCAAAAGACATTTTATCAGACAAACTGCCACTACAATAGTGCACCTGAAAAGAGCCTGTAATTACTGAGCAACAGAGCACTGGTAGTAGTAGTACAGTGTATACTAACTGCATCAGCAGCTACTACTACTGGTGCCCTTAGGCTACTGCATCTGATCACACAAAAAAAGTGCTGCGCTTTGCTGCTGAAAAAAAGGCATTGATGCGGCTAACTGTGCCGTAGATTTTTAGCTTATAAACTGTGTGCTGACACTGCAATATCGTAGATCAGACACACACACACACACATACACAATATAGATCACCACCAAAGCGCAGCCTAACTGTGCTCCCATTGCTTACTATTGCCAATATTATATATATGTATACCTACTCTGATGGCTTTAGTAGTAGTAGTCAACTATCCGATGCAATTCACTACATCTCTCTCTCTCTCTCTCTCTCTCTCTCTCTCTCTCTCTCTCTCTCTCTCTCTCTCTCTCTCTCTCTCTCTCTCTTTGCTYTCTGTATGTGTGCGACACTGAATCCGTTCACAATTTTTGTTGTTGAAGACTCTGTTTAATAGAAAATAGCGTTCAAACTCTAATACATAAGCGCCTAAAGGCATTGCATGGCATCATCACTACTACTACTACTACCAGTGCATCTAATACAGACATCACTGCATCAGTGAATACAATGCAATATAACCAATATATATACGATATATATATATATATATATTGTGTGTGCATTTCTATCCTATCAAATGCATTATACAACTTATATAACTAATGTACAGTACTGTATATATATCAAGCATTTTGAATATGAATATTCAAATATCAAAATTAAATACAAGTTTTTTTCTGATGAATATACTGTATATATATATATATATATATATATATATATATATATATATAATTTGCACTTAACTGTAAAAATTGTTGTGCATTCATACACAAAACACACACACATACTATTGAATATATAGACTCCCTGTCCAATATATATACGGTTATGTTTGACGATAACTAATTTTGCAMTGTTATAGACTTTTCCTTAACCGCACAGTAGAGTTGAACTAATAATAGATTAAATTTTTGCACAAAATTGTATATTAGATTTAGTATAGTATATAAATTATATACATTATAGTAAAGTTATTAATTTTTATGTATGAATTGTTGACAATTTCTAATTAAAATTTCTATATAAGTTATGTACTGTAATAATACTATACTATATACTGTATTTGTTATTGCATTGTATATGACAATTGTTTTTTTGTGTGCATAATTACGTGTATCTAATCGTAATCTCTATCTTATTATTATTATTATTTTCAAACAAATTGGTGATCTACTAGTGATAAGAGATATTTGACATAAGAGATAATATCAACTGGTTTTTTCATATTTTTAATATATACAGTGCTAAACATTTAAAAAAATATATCTATATATATATCACAATTACCATCCATTAATGAGGAGATGCTTTTATATCAATGATGATGATGTCGACTGAATTTTATATTGAAAGCCAATAATAAAGAGTCTCTAATTTCTAGTCTCTCTCTCTCTCTCTCTCTCTCTCTCTCTCTCTCTCTCTCAGCCGTAGGGCTCGTGTTATGCCTTTTTTCAATAGTAATAATAATAATAAATCGTAACTGTTTTAACACACAACTCTCCTAATTAAACTATACAACATATAACTTATATAAATATATATTTGAAATGATGATGAAAAAAGACAACCGTAGCTAAAAAATAATATATAAAATACTAACTAATATTATATACTGAGTGTGTGTGTATAGAGTTATAATATATATATATATATATTATTTTTGTTTAATAGGACAGCCATTTATTGGAGATACTATTATAAATTAGTTTTCTAACGCCATACATAATAAATAATGTATTATTAGAAATAAAATAAAAAAATATTTTATCTAATCAGATATTATTATTAATTTAAATATCTTACATCATATATAGATATTTATAGATATGTAACTGTGTGTATGTAATAAAATTATTTTACATATAACTTATCATTTAATATATGTTAAAATCTAATTTACATTCTAATAAATCATCAAAATTGAAATATTATGCATTTTTATATATACATATAATAATAAAAAAAACATTTTTTAATCTATACATATAATCTATAGCAATTTATAAAATTGTATTTTTAATTAAAACAGATAAAAAATATTATATAAAAAATAATTGTCAAGTATTTATGTAATTATTTTAAATTAATGCTAAATAAGTACTGTATTTATATACGGTATACAGTATATAGAAATATAAATTAATGTTTAATTTTAGAAAATAACATCTTATTATAAATTTAAAATATAATATTTTTTATAAAAAATATTTGAACATTAATAGATTATAATTGTTACATAATTTTTTGCAACAAATTTATACAGTATATATTTATATACTATTATATATATATATATATATATTTATACAGTACAAATCAAATGGTATTAATTTAAATCAATGACATTAAAATAAATAAATAATGATATAGTAATATATATAACTAGTATAAAATGTTACAAAATAATTATTGTTATTATAACTATTATTATTATTTTTATTTTTTTATAGTATATATTTATCTAATTATCGTGGAATGTTAGCTGTAATTTAATTTAAATTTAAATTTTAGTTTTTATTTATTTATTTATTTGATACAAATTTAATTAGTATAAACTGTAATCAACAGTAATAATAATATTACATAATATATTAATTTATCTAATTATTATGTAACACTTTACCTCGATACAAATTTTTATTATCTAAATTATCTTGTTGAATAATTAAATAAATGACAATTTTAGGTGTTACAATCAATGGCCCACGTGATTGCCTCAATTGTAGCCCATGTGTGTGTGTGTGTAAGGTATGTGTGATTTTGTTTATATATTTATATTTCAAATATTTATCTTTATTTTTGATATTTAGCCGACTTTTTTATAATAGATATTATATATATATATATATATCGTCTAATGCTTCGGGCATTTAATAGTCCATTCATTGATTTAATAGTATAGTAGTAGTAGTAGTGATAGTGAAAGTAGTAGTAGTTTTTGGTCAAAACATTGAGGGTTTTCATTGTATATTTACAAGTGTTATACAATATTTAGTATTTACCCAAAAAAAAGGGTGCACCTGTAGGCTTCACTCAAATTATATATTGAGTATACTCTATGTTTGGCACATAGTTTAAGGCTGAGCCTAGAAAACACATTTCAATTGTCTCTTTTTGCATAATAATATCAAGAATATTCTGCATATTATATACAGTACTACAATATATAGATATAATATACATATTAAATGTGTGTATAAATATATATATCTATATAATATACTGTATATACTAAACACAAGAATATGTATTGCAGTGATGCCGACAATTGTGTGTCATATTATATGCCAAGTGCTTGACTATAACTGTACTCAATAGGCGCGTACACCGATTGACCAGAAAAGCCCTACTAATAATGCCCGGAGCTGTAGGATATGTTTTTTTGTTGGGTATATTTACTGTTTATATTGTATACATATAAAAAAAATAATAAAAACTTTGAGATCAATTTAAAAGATTTTAAATTTTAGTTATCATATGATTAAACATTTTTTCTATTCATCCAAAAAAACATTACATTATTTTTTTGTTTTGTTATTTGGACCAAATCTTCAAGAATACAGAATAAATTGTTTTATTTTTATATTTTAGTTTTTGTTGTATGTTTTGTTTTATATATATATTTTTAAAGATAATTTATATGTATATAATATATATATAACCATAGTTAGACATACAGTATATATATATATACAATTTATATTCAGTAATATATAAAATGTTAACAATTTTTATGATAAAGACACTGTGTGTGTGTGCGCGCGATATGCTATATAAAAATATATAGCAATTTATATATTGTATATATATACACAGATACACATAAATAAGTGACGCCCACGTTGTCATACAGTTAGCCAATCGGTGTATTTGGTAATACCAAAAAATACACACACATATAGATATATAGCGATCAATATTTCACATATACACACACACAATATATATATATACATACATTTGTATTACTATTATATATACTTATTAGAWAGTATATACATATACATATATACAGTATATATAAAACTATATCATTGTATATATATATATATATATATGTTTGTGTGTGTCTATTGGGTACTAGCAGTACAGTATGGTTGAATATATTTTTTTTGGTACAATGTTCATGTGTGCAGTGCACCCACCTAACACTATAAGACAACTTTCCATCAAATAACATGTGACAATCAGCCAATTCTCTATTTATATGAATTTGTGTGTGTCTCTATGAGTGTCTATGTGTGTCTATACTGTATTTGTATGGTATGTATGCACCCGAATCATAAAGTGTATATACACACAGAAAATAATATTAACTAATCTACCAGTGCTCTCGTTGCACACATACATAAACACAATTGATAGAAGATAGAGATGACAGAGAAAAACTGTTTTTTATATATATACAGTATATATGTATATATTGTCAACTACTTATATAGTGTTGGTTTTTTGTTGTTTTGTTTTGTTTAAAAAAATAAATTCAATGGGATGTACACCCTATTGAATCACAATTGAAAAATAATAATTTTTAGAAAAATATATGAAATTTTWAACAATTTTCAAAATATAAAAATGTATTGCATTTTTTTACAATTGACTGATTGATTTGTTTGACTACTACTACTACTACTACTACTACTAACAACAATATACTGTACAATATAATAATATTACTAATAATAATTGTTTCTTAAATAATCATTATTAATAATAATAATATAGTTTTTTAAATGTTTTCTTCTTATTGTTGTTTTGGATTTGATTATCAATTTTTTTAATTGATTACAACAACTATAATCACACAATAACACAATATTATTAATAATAACAACAACATCATCGATACGATGTCAACTATGGATATGACTACAGGTCTCTTCCAATGGGTTTGTTATATATATATATATATTTAATAATTTTTTTAAAAATAAATTATATTATAGTTATGCAAAGCGCTAACAACATAATGTTATTTTTAATTATATTATTAATTTTGTTGTTTATATCTAAATGTATCTTAAAATTTAGAAATTTAGATATAAACATAATATATCCATGATAATTTTTGTGTGGKTATTGTTATTATGTAATTAACATATAAAATGTAACAATAATAACATTTTGTGAGTTTTATTGTATGGATGAATGAGTGAGTGAGTGAGTGAATGAATGAATGAAAGAGAGAGAGAGAGAGAGAGAGAGAGAGAGAGAGAGAGAGAGAAGARAGAGAGAGAGAGAGAATTAGTTTGAATGCCTTAATATTATTATTATTGTAGACCAAAATGACAGGCATTACAGCTGTTTTAGTCACAAGTATGGATCAAATCTTTAGGATTATCTTTCTATGTCTTTCACACCAAAACTCTCTCTCTCTCTCTCTCYCTCTCTCTCTCTCTCTTTGACACACACACACACACACACACACACACACACACACACACACACACACACACACACACACACACACACACACACACACACACACACACACACACACACACACACACACACACACAATATCTCCTATATTTAGGTTTTTTGACATTCAGTTTGCTATTATTATTGCTATTTTGTCAGTTGACGGCTCTCGACGACACCTAATATTAGCTCTCGTTTTCAAATAAATCCCGTTTCCATACACACACATACATAACACCTAATCCCCATCTCATGTCTATTCACTATACAATATGCGGAGTCGAGTGTATGTGCTATGTGTATGTGTTAACCACTAATAAAGAAATATTTAAATATATTTTTTTCAATCAATTTGCTAACAATTTCATGCCTTAAAATAGAAACGTTATGTCAGTTTAACACACAGTTTAGTAAAAAAAATAATTAAAAAGCAATTTTCACAAAAAACTATTGATAAATGAATGAATGCCACACTTTTGTATGACACACACACACACACATACAATACATTTTGATTAGGATTTTTAGATACTCCCAATTGTTGGTCTCTTTTGGATACAGTATATAATATTTTCATTGTTACATAAATCGGTTAACTATTATATTAATTATTTTTCTAAATCTATATTTTATTTTTTGAAATTATTTGATTTTGTGTATACAGTACAGTATATAAATCACAAGAACCCAGAATATATGGGCTAAACAATTCAAAATATGAAATATTCATTCAGCTTATTGTCTGTATGTATTGATGTCTCAATACTATTATGACATATATAAGTATATATATATATATATATACTGTATTGTATAATATTATGCCTTACCATTGGCACCGGTGGGCAATGTTTGTGGCAATTTTGCTATTTTGTATATCCCATGGGCAACAATCCAAAAATATAGGCCTTTTTAATAGCGTTTGATGTCTCAATATTATATATATATATATATATATATAATAACTGATCTATCATTGTGTGTCCCATAGGCTAACCCAAAATGAATATGAGCTGAAAAATAAATGCAATTTGTCAGAGATGCCGGTGCAAAATGCACAGACACATACATACCAGTAGTTTTGCACACCATATTATGTCAGAGTTATAGTCAATCCAATTTCTTGGATATTAGTAGTATTATTATKATTATTATACCGTTATATATATATATATATACAGTACAGTATATACAAGACACTATAGACACGACATTATAGTCTATAAACTAGTTGTCTTTATATGCAGTGTTATATACACATACAGTACATATTTCGTGTATATATACATACAGATGGAAAGATGGTTATATATTATATATATATATATATATATATATACAGTACTGTACATCCCTGGTGTATATTTGTTAGCATTTGTATTAATGCTTAACAACACACACACACACACACATCCAGTTTCGTTGCCTTTTATTATTATAATAGACATAACTGTCACTTATAATGAAATACAATTTGATATAAATGTCTTTCCTTTTCATTATTATATATATCAAAAATATTATAACTCTTTTTTTCATTTGTCATAATAAATATTAAGTTCAACTTATGATAATAATAATAATGAAATGTAAAATTTGACTAATTTATTATATTATAATATTTGTATAGTTATCTATAGATGATATCTTATACGATAATTTTTATAACATATTATATGCATAGTATATACAGTATATATTAATATATGGGGTTATGGATGATGGCATGTTTGACACTATTTTTGATTGTAGGACTTATTTGATTGGTGACACATACTTACAAAAGTAATTTACTGTACAATATTGTGTGTGATATAATCAGTAATATTTAAAATTATTATCAATTGTTTGATGAATATTGAAAATGTTTGTTCATTTAGCAGTTTTGTTATACATTGTATATATATATATATATATAGTAGACTCTAGTTATAATTGTCAACAAGATTTTGAAATATATATACTATAAGAATATTCTGGCAGAAAATTTTTCACCCAATTATTACAATTGGATTAATTTTGTTGGCAGAGAGAGAGAGAGAGAGAGAGAGAGAGAGAGAGAGAGTCCAGTTAGTTATAGTCCCGGAGCCGGAGCAAAACGCCGATGAAATGGCACAACACTACCATCACTCCTGAAGTCGCGCTAATAGACTAAAAAGGACTAACTGTTTGCTTATAAAATTACCGGCCTCTCCGGGTTGAGAGTAGGAATAACCCACATCACAGAAACACCAGAAGTTTTGATACCGTTTAGAGATTGTAGTCTTCAATGTCATCTCTCTCTCTCTCTCTTTCTCTCTCTCTCTCTCTCTCTCTCTCTCTCTCTCTCTCTCTCTCTCTCWCATCGATAACTATATTAACACACATTCATTCAGGAGCTGCTCTATTAGCTCCCAATCACACACTTTAACCGAAAGTACAGTACAGTAGTACTCAATGTATTCAAAAATATTTAATATATTGTTTACTATGAAATCTCATTCATTCATTCATTCATTCATCTCTTAATATACATTACTAATATTTGGCTTTAAATTTTATGCCATAACTAAATAATAAGTAYTAAGCACTGACACACATACTCTATCCTCAATATAYAGTATATATACAGTATTTGATAAAAAAATTGTATTTTGTTGTTCATTGTAATGCTGTATATCATTAAACATGATATGGATTTACTATATATATATATATATAATATTTTATGGGTTTATGAAGTTCACAAAAATATAGTGATATACATTTTACTTTTTATATATATACAGTACAAATAACATATTGTATAAGTAGTCTATGATTTTGGTTTTTGGTTTGCTATATATATATACAGTATATGACAATACATTCACACAATAGTTAATATGTTTTGTGTGTGTGATATCTTTATATGATGTGTATATATATATATATATATATAAAAGCACCACATATTTTGTGTATTATTAAAAATAAGCTCACATTTGTTAAGATATAATACCAGTTGTTATATTATATATATCTGAAAAAGAGAGTCTCATTTTGCTATGTTTAACATTGTTCCGCGTATTCATCATCACAAGAGGAACTACTGTACATACATTATGAGCCTCCGGAGCTCCCGTTCCCCTCTACAGACAACAATGTTATTGCATATACATATTCAGCTAAATTACTCGACTCTCCGGAGAGTTGTCTCAATTGAATTGTCGCTTATCTTTGAATGGTAGTCCTTAGCACTCATATATACAATACATATGTATAGATATACTCTACTATTTTTTTCTCCCAATTTTTTTAGAGTAAGTTTTTCGCACCTCTTTATAACAATACCCCATATTTATGTATATATATATATATACCATAGTATTGGACACCCATGTGAGGGCTTCATACAAATAATGCACACAAATGTGTTTTGTATGTATATATATGTGTGTGTGTGTTGTGGTTAATGAGACACACGTTTAAAGCCCATAATGCGGTGTATCAATGATTATGGTTTTTAGACCCGTGTCATTGCATAAATAGACGGAAAAGCCATATACAGTACAGTATACCATATACTGGCCAACTAACCAACCAACCAACAAAAAAAGCATAATATAATATACACATACACTTCACGCTCCTATTTATTACACAAATACAACCATACGGTGTAATAAGTGTAGGCCTTACCACACTTTTACACGGATTGTATAATCATTAAGGAAGAGTATAAAATTATATACAATCACTTWGCCATCTATACTATGTATTTGCATACTCGTGACATACAATAGTAATAATATAATAAGCATAATAATAATTGTTCATCAATTAGTCATTTAATTTTCAAAATAATTTGTTTGGTGTAAGAGTGGATTAAATGCTATACAACAAAAAAATAATTSATTAATAATTTTTTTGTTAAATTAGCAGATTTATCAAATTTCAAAATGTTTCACTAAATTTTTGTTTGTTTGTTTCTATAATTTATTTTATTTATTAAATATTTTTCTATTATAAAAAAAGTTTGAAGATATTTTTCGTTGTGACAAAAATTTTAAATTAAAAAAAAATCAAATCAWTTTCTAAATTTATATTATAAAAACTAATGTATGTTTTATTTTYCTCCAAAACTATACTATAAAATCAATTSTGCAAAAAAAATAATTTATAAAAAAAATACTCACTCACTCTCTTTAACTTACATTTATAATAAACATCAGGCAATTCATTATATTAAGGAAAGTATTATGAATTTCTAATTTTTTTTATTTATAACAAGTTTTACACTTTTCAATAATTGTGTTTAAGGGTTTCCCAAGTGCTGGGCCCCCTCCACAACAAAAATCATATATTAAATAAATAGATATTTAGTATTTAGTATATATATGTATACTATGATCTATATGTATTCAATCATGCAATGCGTGAGCACCTTATGTCAGGAGGACTGGGATAATAATATTTAAAGCTCAGAGAGAAAGAGAGAGAGAAATCGGATAATTTTTATATTTTAAGACAATAGGCACCGGGAGATTGAAATAAATATTTAGAGGATATATATATATAGTATATATATATATAACTTATATATTTATATCAATCATTTTATTCGTGGACGACCTCCGATGTTGTGAATCGATTTCAATCCATCATTATTAGTGACATTATAAGGGATATAACCAAATCAATCGTCACACACACACACACATACAAAATGCTTGCTAATATAAAAAACCTACCACACAGTCTAGGTATACGGTATATATAATATATCCATACCTATGGAGGGTATACCTATCAAACTAAACTAAAATTATATATATATAATACAATATATTACCTAACATTATTTAAATATATATATATATATATAGCACACTGGTGGCTTTATTTTTTGTTGTTATTATTGTTGGTGTCGACATTTATATGCATGTTTAAGCAGCAAATTTTATAATAATAGTGTTTAACAATAATTTTTGTTGTTGAAATAAAAAAGAAAATAAATTTTCAACAACAACGTAAAATAATAATAATATTTTTTTCAACAATTTTTTACATTTATATATATATATATATATATATACAGTATATAATTTATAAAAAAAATTGTTTTSCGATCTCTACAGTATACGTGTGTTTAAAAAATTTATTCAACAAAAAAATTTGTCATAAAAATGTGTACATTTTTTTTGTTATTTTTAGTATTATTTTTATTATTATTATTAAATGAATATTATATTTGCATACATTTTGTTCATAAAAAAATATGAAAGAAAAAAACAGTTTTCCTCTCATTTTTAAAAACTTATTTGAATAGACAAGCGATAAATGATTTCATTTTTTTTGTTGATAAAAATAAAATTTTCTCTAAGATATTATATTTATAAATAACATTATACTGTTATAACATAAATATATATTTATATATTTACGCAATTTTTCTATCCATTAAATAATAGTGAATACTGTTTATGAATTGTGTATAAAATTTTTGTTGTTGTTGTTGTTGATGCTGTACTCTACTGTACTTAACTATGATATTATGTAATATTATATATATATATATTTATAATATATTTTTATTATAAATACAATTTTTTTTCTTTTAGTACATTTAGTCCATATATTTYGCTTATTTTTTCTTTAGCTCCTTATATTTTATATATATATATACATACAATATAATATTATATAAAATTTATATATATTATATACATCTGAAAACTAAACACAAAAATCAATATTTTCTACTCTCGACTGCAAACAGTTAGCCTCAGGCGCTTTGCCTCTCACTTCACCATTCAGTTTGTATGCCTTTCTTTACTATCATATATATATACTGTATATATATTGATATTAGGTGTGAGCCATGAGTAGATTTTTATATATATATATATAAAGTATTTTTTGTTAAATAAAAGCACTGGTATTACTATTTTACTATTATTATTGAAAATAGCATTGGCACACACATACACACAAAAATATATCAGTTTATAAAAATGATGTCATAGTTATTTGTAGTATAGTTTATACAGTTTATATACATAAGCGATATTTGAAAAATATTTGATATCAATGATAATACAATACAATAATATTATCACATCTCTTAATATGACTGATATGAACTATACGTTTAAAACTTCAAATTTTATTTTTTTTACTATCAATTTCAACAATAAATTGTAACTATTTATCGGAAGAGTGAGTGAGAGAGAGAGAGAGAGAGAGAGAGAGAGAGAGAGAGAGAGCACAAAAATATATATCAATTGTTAAAAATTAGTATCATTTGAATTTCAATGGAAATTTAAATTTATAATATAATATAATTTCCTTATTCAATGTTTTTTTTTCAATTAAAATAATTTTATTTTTATTATTTTTGTTTTGTTTTGATATCATTACAATTAATACATAATACTAATATATTTTGCAATTTATTATCATTATTACCTATAGATATTGCTACTGAATTATATATGTTTTTTTGTTGTTGTGAAATAAAATTTAAAATAATAGTAAAAGTATAGAAAATAATTACTGTATAATAATAAATATAAATTAAAACAAAACAAAAAACAAAACAAAATAATAATTTTCTATACAAAAGCAAATTGCTTAACAAATTTTACTGTAGATATAATAAAATTTAAAGTTTGACTACCAATAAATTAAAAAGTTTTTTAATTAGATTGTTGTTATATAATAATAATAATAATAATAATAATAATAGTAGTAGTAGTATATTTAAAATAAATTTAAATTATAATTTGCATAAACAATTAAGTTTTAGGACAACATTAACAACAACAACACAACAATATAACAACAAAAAACAAACAAAATTTATTGGAAATGTCAAAAATTAATTTATTTTATTTTTTTTTTCTGTTATTAGTTTTGTTTAATTATACGGGAAAATAATTATTATTTTTGCTGTTAAATAGTATACAGCTTTATTAGGCGGCAGTAAATATCGTGTAATTATAATGACATTGTTTCACATTTATTATTATTATTATTAATAATTTTATTATTATAAGTATAGATGTAGTAAATTATTTTTGTTTTTTGAAAACAACCAATTGAATTGTTAAAATTATAAAATATTAATAATAAATTGTTTTTTTAGTATACAATTATTAATGCATACAATGTATACAATTATTGCAGTATTTCTATACTATATTATAGTTAGTAATGTTCATTGAAATTAATTTTTATTTAAATGAATATGTATTTATTTAATTTTTTTGTTATAATAGTATCATAACTTTTAAAAAAATCATAATTTTCAATGAGTTTATGATTTTGAAATTTTGTCGCTCTTTTATTATATACTTTCGGACTAATAGATATATGTTGTTATTTAAGAAAAAAAATCATTAATAGACTATACATTATAATGTATATATGATATAATAGATGATTGCGTGCACTAAAGCAATATATTGTAAATGAAATAGTAATCTTAAAAGTTATATACAGTATATATATAATATATATAAAGATTTTGAACCGACATTTAGCCATCAAAATGAAAAGGCATTTATGTGTGTGTGTGTGTTATATATTATAAATTATATACAGGTATTATACATATTATATATTTTGAGCATTTGGTTGGTTTAGGGGTCTCTCTCTCTCTCTCTCTCTCTCTCTCTCTCTTATCCGGACTGGTAGCTGTTATTAAATGGTTGGTTTCAATTGAGAGACTAACTAACCATCGGATAGGACTTCATCTCTAGAATATTAATCAGAAAGAGAGAGAGAGAGAGAGAGAGAAAGTAAAGTGAAGTCAATTGCTTATCGCAATCGCCAGACAACAACAACAACAACACCACCAGTTCCTAACACTAGAGCTCAACAATAAAAGTGTATTTAATATAGAAAATTGTCAGTTAAACTGTGTGTTGTCGAGGAGGACCAGACATGACATCACTGGTATATTGGACTAAACAGTGTATAACACAGTACTACTTGTATTGTATATCATTTTATTAATATACTGTATGTATATTAAGTAAGCAGACAACACATATACAACATCAGTAGCAACAGCAGCAACAACAACAACAACAACAACAACACTATATATAACTAAATGATTGATTTCTCAAAATAAGAGTCTAAAACATGTAATTAGATTATAGGCACTAATATTTATTGAACAGTTCAACCCATCAATTGCTTATATTATTAAACTTTATAATATAGCTATGGTTATACATATAAATTTTTATATACATATATATACACTCTGTCTATAATATATATATAAGAAAAAAATGCTCATCACTTTAATATTAATACATATATCTATATATTATATATATATATAATATATTAAAAATTTTATATATATTCAGAATATATATATATATATATATATATATATATATATATATATACTTATATGTATACATATATAGCGATAAGTCGATGATCATAGAAGACAACAATTTGCTGGCGTACGTCAACCTGTCTTTTCTCACGCTTTCCTAACTAAACATATTTTTATTATACAACACACACACACTACTTGTGCTCTCTCTCTCTCTCTCTCTCTCTCTCTCTCTCTCTCTCTCTCTCTCTCTAACTACCTGTGCTGATGCCATAAAAATTACTTAACAATTTGCTATTATTTTATTTTTTTCTAGAATAAAAAAATAACTACACTTTTGTGTGTATGTGTGTGTTGTCTTATGAGATGTGCACTTTTATTTAGTAAAACATTGTTATATACAGTATATATATATATAATGTGTATAAAATATAAATTAAATATCATACATATATATATATATATATATATATGATTTTATAAAAAATATATTACTAATATATTTTGTATGCATTTATACAGTATGTATATAAACATAGAGAGCGGCATATATTTATTTTTTTTACTTAATGCATGACCACTCAGAGTCTATCGTTACGCAAAACTAATGATAATAATAAAAGTCTACTAATTAAAGCTAAATATTTACCTAAAAGTTCACACTAGAAAAAAACTATACATTATGTAATCTCTGAATTTTAGCTTTCAAAATAATAATAATACTAATAATAAATTGTATTTTTAGCATAAAATTCATATTATTATTATTATTTTGTAAAAGAAAAACTAAAGTATACATAGATTTATTATTTTTTTCATGAATATATTTATTATAATAATGATAAACAATTGAAAATGTGTTGTACATGTAAATGAAATGTTAATGTTCTCTCTCTCTCTCTCTCTCTCTCTCTCTCTCTCTCTCTCTCTCTCTCTCTCTTTCAGTGTGTGTGTGTAAAAGTTAAATATAATTCCCATTTTTATTAAACTATTAAAAACTTTTAAACATTACTGTTAATTTAATGTTTTCAGATATATATAATATATAGAAATTTATATATATATATAGAAATAACTAACTAATATCTATTTAATCTAATAGAAATAGCAATGGTTTAACTAAATAGCGATTTTATCATTTTGACTTTTGTTTTAAATGTTTGATATTTATACACACATATTATGCACTATCTCTTGTATTATATACATGTTTATATATAATATCTGTATATACATAGATATACTGAATATATATATATATAATTTTATATTGAATTTTTATTGGACTTAAATCTACATAAAATTATAGAGTAATAAAAAAGCAATAGATTAGGAAAAATGTGTAAAAATGTTGCATTTTTGTGCAATTTATTGCACACACAGACACACACACAACAAAAATCGTTTTATGCGGTAAAACGAGTTTTTTAATATAACTATTAAAATAATAATAATAATAATAATAATTAACGACAAATCTCTTATTTTTTTTGGAGAATAAAAACTATTTTGAAAATTTTAAAGTCAATAAAAAAGCTTTAATTTTATTTTGTTATGTTTTTGTTTATTTGTTTATTTATGTTTTTTATTATATGTTTAAGATATATATATTATGTGAAAGTTTTTTTTATATATATTTATTGAAGTGGAGGTTGGGTTTTAAAAAACTAAATCAAAATACATATCAAAAGTCATGGGTAAATGACAACAACAACAACAACAACAACAAAATAGTTAGTCATTCATTTAAATTACTGATAATTGAATGAATCCTTAAAAAAAAAAAATAAAACAAATACTAAATATACTGTATATATATATAGAGATGTATATAATATACAATTTTAATAATAAAATAAATAAAATAATAATTTTTTTGTTTTGTGTTTTGCTTATACATTAGTTCTCTATTTAAATAAATGAAGATTTAGCTATAAAATAACTTTATTTAAACATTTTAAAAACTTAATTTTGTTTTACTGTATAAATGCTGATTACCAACCAATTTCAAGCAACAGCAATAACAACAACAACAACAAAATAAAACTGTAATAAATAAAATTTAAAAAAAAACTTAACAAACAAACAAAATAACATTATCTAACATTTTAATCTACTTTTTTCCTACCAAATAAAAAAATAAATAAATAATAAGTTTCTTATCCGAAATTAAAACGACTGATAATTTAATGCTAATTATAATAGAGATTCAGTTTTAAAATCTATAATTTAAAAAAAAAACTATATCTATATACTGTATAAATTATATAACGTGTATATAATATAACAATTTATTTTTTTTGTACAAAATATAGCAGCGATTGAATTATAAGTTTTTTTAAAAAAACTATTATATTATAATATGGTTTAGAATTTATAATCAAATGCCGACAAAAAAAATATATTTATAGTTTCCCCCCAAAAAAAATAAACATTTTAATAGGTTTGCCTAACAATGTTATGTCAAATTGCTATATAGACTGATGACGATGTCTTCAATGTTACTAAAAAATATTTGTGAATTTTCTAAAGCAATATATATATAACAATATTATAAAATTATTTGATAGCCAAAAAAATGTCATGAATTATATGTTTATATATATATATTACGAGTATATAACTTATTTATATATATAAGACACGCACTGATGTTTTGAATGTCTTTATATATTATAATGTTTAAAATTGAGAGATGAAAATATAATGTTATTTTTTTTGATGAAAATTTTTGTTATATATTTGAAAAAATTCAATGCATGTTATAATGTATTATAAGACGAGCGCTTCAATAAATACATAACAATTTTGTTTTATATATATATACTGTATATTATATCATCATTTTTTTGGGGTAACAAATAAAAGGTCTATTGATTTTTTTCAGTTAACAAAAAAAACTATTGTTACTTAATATATTACTTTATATTTAAAATAAATAACAATAATGATGATATCAATAGTTATAAACTATATATAAATTATAATTAACTAATATAATTTATTTTTAAAAAAAAAGAAAAACAATAATGTTTAAGAAAATTGATTTTCATTAAAAAAATTTTATGCAATTATCTCTAACAAACAAAAAATATGAATAATATTATCTAATATAATAAATACAACAAAACAAAATTAAATGACTGGTATTACACGCTTGGCTTACTGTTGACTATACCTACACACACACACACACACACACACACACCTAACTATACCATATATTAGGTAAAACAATACATATACTGTATATTTTTTGTTGTTGGTGGTGATAACCTGTTTGAATACATTCAACTATCATATAAACAAACTACAAAAAACAACAATAATAATAAAAACTACTAATAAATAATGAAAAATAAGTAAAACTCAGATAATTCACACATCATTTCTATTCAATAGGTGTGTGTATATGTTATCCAATGTATTACATTAACATAAACTCAATGAAAGACACCCGCATTATTAATAATAAACATAATCATCATTATATGTATACTCAATGAATAGTTGTATTATACAGTATATCATATGTTTATCGTTTATGTTTGAATATTACCCCGGAATATGATACACACAATAAATATATACAGTATATATAAATATATGTGACTCTAATTGATTTGTTATATACAATGAATTTAATTGCATATCAATTGTTAATAAATGAGCTGATGATTGCTTATATACTTGTTTTTATTATTGAAATAAGAGTTTACATAAATTACACGGATTATTATTATTATTATTATTATTATGTTTATTATACTTATACAAATGTAATCATCAAATTGTAATAATCATTTAAAAATAAATAAATAAATAAACATTAGAAAAAAATATACAGTATATAAATAATATAAAATAAATACAATAATAGAGATATCAAAATGTACCCGTATATTAAAGTTATAATGTAAAAATTAATTTAATTTAATTAAATTTTTTATTGTTTAGGCTTTGTTTGAAATAATAATCAATTATTAGTATTTTTAGAGCAAATAAATTAATAGTCTACTGTATATTTTATTATTATTATTATTATATTTTTAATTATTAACCCAAAAAATTAATTAATTATAAATAGAAATTAATAAAACAAAATAAAATTTCTATCGTGATGAGCATGCTAAATTTTCATATTAAAATTATAATATATTATTATATTAAACATAATACAGTAGATATTATATATATTATATATATTAAATATGAATATAATTAGAATAAGTAATAAAAACATTATATTAATTATAATTTAATTAAAAAAATTATTATTATTATTATTAAAGTACAATACAAACACGTAGTGGAAAAAATAAAAATACAAAAAACAAATTAAATAAAATATAAGACAAACAATGTATGTCTAAACAAACAAAATATTTTTTCTCTGGGATTACAAATATTATAGCATAGAGAGAGAGAGAGAGAGAGAGAGAGAGAGAGAGAGAGAGAGAGAGAGAGAGAGAGAGAGCTGTATATATGACTTAATGATCCTATTTTTTACAAACAAATTGTTTTTATCTTTAATTTTGTTAATAACATATTCATGAGATTTGTTTGTTTTTTTTCTTAAGTAGAAATTATTTTTTTGTTTTATTCAATCAATTATAAGTAAATTTTCTCATTTCTAAAATTATATAAACAGTATAATTTATATAATGTATATATATATATGAAATATATATTATTTAAATTTATATATAACTATTTATAAAAGAATGTCTGAATTAAATTTAATACAAATAGAAAAAAAACGTTTTTTTTTCTTATTTTTTTAGTAGTAATCTATTTTAACAGAAAATTTCAAATAAATTCTGTTAATATACAGTGTATATATAATATTGTATAGTTTACTGTATATAACTGTGATATAAATTTATATATAATATAATATATTTTGTGAACCAGGAATTTAATAAAAATTTTTAATAACATCTATGAGTTATTACAGTATATATACAACAACAACACAAATGTTTAAAAATTACGAATGATATAAATATTTTGAATTATTTATAATGCTTTATATATGTTATATATATATAAGTAAAATATTTAAATAATATTTTACACGTAAAAAATGAGTTACATCTATATACATATATTACTTTATATTTAATATACAACTTTATTTTTTTTTTTAAAAACTATCATTTAAAACATACACAAATATTTTTTATTATTAATATTAAACTTATATAGTGTGTAATTTTTTATTATTATTATTAATATCATACAGTACTGTACAATACTATAAAAATATGTGTGTATAACATAATGATAATAATAATAATAAATAAATGTTTTTTATTTGAATGAAAATATTAAATGTTTGTATATTATATAATAAGTTATACTGTATATAATTTATAAATACAGTATTGTTAGGCCAAAAGCATGCGCCTAACAAATATCAATGGCCTTAACATTATTTGCTGTATATTTATGTTTGTATTTTAAAACATTATTGTTATATAACATGTATTATTTAATTTAAATATAAATTTTTTAAAATTGATATTTACATAGTGTATATGTAGTGCAGTGTAATATAGAATTTATGTTTATAACTAATACAGTTTCATTAATAAATATTTGTTAATATAAGGTACATATTATAGTATAAATAGATTCACAACTATAAACATATTTATTGTCTATACGATGTTATACATTATCATGAATTTATACTAAATTCATTAACATATATATATATATATTTATTTATATTATAATTATATATATACTGTTTATAATAAATATATACAAAAATATTTAATGCATTCAACAAATGTTAGATTTATAACGGTATATTAAAATCAATTTAATTATTTAAATTTATTATTTTAGCTTAGTTGTTAAAAATGAAATATTTTATTATAAACCTGAATCCAAATATATTTCATCAAATATGTTGGTGCTCATAAAAATCATATATGGCTTAACATAATAAGATAGTCAGCCAGTAAGTGCTAACTGGCCCTAAATGCCATATATATATATAAATCCTATCTATCTATCCATCCATCCTAACAGCTATATTACTGATGTAGTAGTAGTAGTCATATTCCATACGGAATACCCGAGCCTTTCATTGGTTTTTTGTTAATCTTATAGAAAGAATCTCTCTTTCATTCCAAGTGTGATAATACCCGTATAGTCAGTCATATCGTTTGTGTGTATATTTGAAATCCCAATGTTTTGTTGTACAAAAATCGGCCACTTTTTCGCTCTCTCTCTCTCTCTCTCTCTCTCTCTCTCTCTCTCTCTCTCTCTCTCTCTCTCTCTCTCTCTCTCTCTCTCTGTTGATTACATAATGCAATGCCGTTTTTTGACGGATAAAATAGAAGTATTGATGAGAGAGAGAGAGAGAGAGAGAGAGAGAGAGAGAGAGAGAGAGAGAGAGAGAGAGAGAAATAGATGGTATATCCGGACTCTATTGGGTTAGACATCAATACGTGGGCTCTGAAGACCCTAAACTAATCCACTTGTGTTTTGTTATATGTATTACGCGCGCGATATGGCAGTGGATATGCAATTAAGTTATACAACAATATATATATGATATATAAAAAAAAGTAAATGCTATCAACACATCTGCCCGTTTGACTCATTGAACATAATGTTTAACTCAATCATAAATATATTTAGTATTTTAGGTCTATCTATTGATATATATACGGTATATGTATTTACCAAATATAATATATATAATTTTATATATGGCAGACATCATATACTTGTACTGTACAATATGTCACTGTTGAAAAAAATACTGTATAACTAATAGTAAAGTATATACAGTATATATATACTTTACACAAATGATTTATGAAATTTTATCAAATTTTACAATTGTTTTGTTGACTATGTTTTTTTTAAAAAAAACAATGCTTTTTTCATATATATATATATATATATATAAACGTAAATCAACTGTATAAATAAATATGAAATACTTTTTTTATTGTTAAAAAAACAAAAATAAAAACAAAAATTCTCTTTGAATATTCTATATATCATATATAGATATAATTTATATAAATAATACAATAATTTTTAAACAATTATGCTGATGATAATAATAATAATAATTTTTCTATAACTAATGTCCTAGCTCATTTATTGTGATTGTTGAAATTACTCTGTATAATTTGTCAAACAAACAAAAATAATTATTAAGATATTATAGAATTAATATTAAATGTTTTTAACAACCCAACAAAATCACTGGCGGCAATGACATCTATATTATAATTTTACACAATGTTTATCATCATCATTGATACTGTATATTATTTTTATCATAAGTAAAAATCATTTGATTTTGACAAATATAAGAAACATTTAAAAAAAAATAAAAATAACAAATTGTCAATAATAAGTTAATACTCAGATTTTATATCTAATATAAAATTTTTAAATCACATTATATTTTGCTATTTATTTTGTTAGTCATAGAGTATATAAATTTATATACAGTTTATAGTACTTAAGTTTGTACTATATTTTCTCAGTGTGTGTGTGTGTGTGTGTGTGTGTGTGTGTGTGTGTGTCAACTATATCAATGAATATTTATTTAATATTCAAACTAATACCTGTATAGCTATATGTATTGCTATATGTGTTTCATAGCAAATATGTATTTATTTTTTTGTCGATATATATACAGTATAAAAGTATTAAAAGTTATCTCAGTATTTATATATTATTTTTTATATATGAATTTTTTGGCCAATAACTTGCATTCACCCGGAAATTCAATAAACACAACATACCTAACCTTAAACATACACATACTATATATATTGTAGATATTATATTACTGTTGTTGTTGAAATCGCTTGCATTTATTTTTTTGGAAATTTATTAATAATATATGTATGAGCGCAACCCTGGATAGACTGACAGTGTTGGGCTCCCTGTGCTCTCTATCACTTTATATAAGTAAATCGTTAGACTATGTAAAAAAATTAATGATATAGTATTTCCTTATCCATATGCCATAACTACCACCACTACCACATCAAACCATTACATACAATCAAACATTAAACATACAATATATCGATTATTGTTTTTTTATTATTATTATTATTAGCCCATGTATTAAATTAGACACCTAAACAATTTAACACATAATCGACTGATAGTTTTTTTGTGTGCTTACAGTGTAGACAATCATATTATATGTGTGGTTAACCAGAGAAAAAAGTGGGCCATATTTTTTGGTGTATTATTATTAGTAATAGTGATATACTGTATAACCAAAAAAATATATATATATATATATATATTTGTTCTCATTTTTTCCCAATTTATTTTTTTCGGTTTTATACTAGACATCTATAGACTTTTTTGCAGTTGTGTGAACAACAATAACATACACACACCAGACATATATAGAGTACATACATGAGCTCCTGATAAGAAAAAACGGAAACTTAGAGGTATATCATGAAGAGTGGAAAGAGAGAGAGAGAGAGAGAGAGAGAGAGAGAGAGAGAGAGAGAGAGAGAATAGTCTATATATTTATACATATTATTTGATCAATCTTTTAACATACGTCTACTAACTGCTCTCTCTCTCTCTCTCTCTCTCTCTCTCTTGAATACATATACATCCAGTCAAACCCCCCATCAATTTCATGTCTCACTCACTGATTGTTGAGTAAGTCCTCACTATTAACTGCTGGGCTGACTAACTCACAAATTTATATATATATATATTTTTTTATATATATAAATACTTTATATGAGAGCACCGCTTATTTTTCGTGCCTCATATCTCTGCCGAGAGGTTAGGGTTCGCATGACTTACTCATAAAGAGTGTGTGTTTTATTGAAAAAATTTTTTGATTTCAAGTTTTCTCTACTCTACTACTATTACTATCTGTCCTCTTATTAAATATTATATATATATATAGATAGATAGATATATTGTCATATCATCCGAAAGTTATTATTATTACTATTAATAATACAATTGCTTCAAAAATTTCAGTATTTCAGTATTATTACTAATCAATGATTTTTTTGTGACTAAACTTCAATTACCAAACAAATATTAACTGTATATATATATATATATATAGAGAGAGAGAGAGAGAGAGAGAGAGATTTTGTTGGTTATTATGAGTATTTTTGTAGACAACTTTAGAGGTCACATACAAATTGTAGACTAAATGTAG
This sequence comes from Oppia nitens, assembly GCF_028296485.1. Lineage (NCBI taxonomy): Eukaryota > Metazoa > Arthropoda > Arachnida > Sarcoptiformes > Oppiidae > Oppia > Oppia nitens. The sequence continues at coordinate 1,471,663 of NW_026533199.1, forward strand.
ACACAAATTATAAAATATATATATTTATATCGTTTATAAATAGAAATTATTTTTTACTACAATTGTAACAATTTTCAGTTTTTTTCAATATTATTAGATTATATATATATATAAAATAAATATTATATTTATAATCGTGAACAACAAATATCCAATTGATGTTAGGATACAATAAAGTGATGTCTCTCTCTCTCTCTCTCTCTCTCTCTCTCTCTCTCTCTCTCTTTAAAGTCATTGACGGGTCATCTCCTCTCATGTTTTGTCAGATGATTTTGTCAGTAAAAATAAGTGAATGAGTTATCAATACTAAAAATTCCTTAAAGAGCTGACGCTATCATTCAATAAAAAATGTGTCCATTTTTTAGGATTTAGGAGTTTTCTGTTCAATATATATATCATATATATATATATATATATAAAGCAACCAAAAAAAGCAGTTCTCGTAAGGGCTTTAAGGCTCTTATATAAGGAGGTTGTGTTTGGCCTCTGGCTATGAGGCAGGCATTACATTGACTTTGCTTTTTATTTTTAAAGGCCTCACTCACTCTCTTGAGTGTTAAATAAAAAAGTATAACAGGAATAGGATAGAGATGAGAGAGAGAGAGAGAGAGAGAGAGAGAGAGAGAGAGAGACGGATTGTATCATTGATTATAACATTTTGTGACTTCAATGTTATACACCAATTGTCGGCTCTCTCTCTCTCTCTCTCTCTTTCTCTCTATTTTTTAAAAGCTCACAATTTTAGCCAACAACAATAACAAAAAAAATAACTCAATTTGTTATTATTATTGTTATTTTCATATACATTATTATATATATATATATTGACATTGATATTCACATCATCATTATATATTAGCAAAGTTATTTTTTTACAGTATATCTATAATATATACAGTGTATATAACCTCCACCGATATTAGTCTACTATTATTTGTTTGTTTACTCAAAAATATTTATACATATCATAATAGTTTAGTTATTTTTTTTTATTTTATAAACTATCTATTTTCTTATACATATTTATTAGTTATATTTTTTAAGTGCCTTTTTCTTGTTGAGTGAGCGAGAGAGAGACTGTTTGACCCAATGATGTTATGTCTCTCTCTCTCTTTATTTTTTTCTGTGAGAAAACTATTTATTTACAATCGCCTATCAGTATCGTACCTTACATTATATTATATCATTTATTAAATAAATAAATAGTTTGGTATTTATATACAGTATATATATATATCTAATGTGTTTTTTTTGTTGGAAAAAAGTTGTAATAAAAACTCGATAAACATGTGTCATATGAATGATTCAAAAAAATATTTTAAGTTTTTTTTCATAAAAAATATTCTCTCACTTTAAATGACATTTTTTTCTTTAAGTTTTTTTTTGGAATCCAATTATAAGTTATTTAATATATTTAATATTACTTATAGTATTAGACAGTATATACTGTATATTATTTATATCTCCACTTAATATATATTAATATACATTTCATATATTTAAAAAAATAAATATAAAAAACGGTTTTCTAATGGGATGTTATCTCTCTCTCTCTCTCTCTCTCTCTCTCTCTCTCTCTCTCTCTCTCTCTCTAAAGTGTACGACAAGTTAAATGATTTTTTTTTATTTTTTACTTTTTTGTGTTGTTGGGATATAATATATACCTAATAAATATATGTGTGAAAACGTTAGAGTAAATGGCATATATATAAACTCATTTGAAATGTCATCCAAAAATCATTGATACCAGACTTTTATTGCTCTCAAATGGTGGTAATAAAACATATAGTAGTTTACAATATATTGTGTATATATATATATATATATATCGTGTAATATAGAAATAATTTATATTGAAAATTTTACTATTTAGTTAGTGTCTCACAAATTACTATAACTACTACAAGTTTATTATTATTATTATTACATATATTACTGTATACGTTTTCAATTCATTGTGCGTTTAAAAATGCCTTTTATTACTAAATTATCAATAACTATGCCATTCAATTAATATCATAGATATATATATATATATATACAAAATATACTACTGATAGTGTAGATATACTGTATAAATATATCATTAGTTTTTAAAATGCTATTTTGTATGTTTTTTATATATATCTATTAATATATATATAGAGGATAGTAATCGATACATTAATGTCTATTTTTAACAAATAATATCAATAATAATAATAATAATGGTGATGATGATAGTAATAATGATAATAAAAAATTATATATATTTATACACTATATATATAAAAAAAATAATAATAATTAATTGTTTGTCAATATATAAATACAGTATTATATAATATACTATAAGCTATATTAATGAACTATCAGTTATTGTGATCTAAATGGTACACAAACTATAGCAGCGATTTTCAATGACTATTTCCTAAACATGAAATGCTTTATATACTGTATATATATTTATATAAAGCTATACCTGATATAATAAATTTTTATACTGTATATCAGGTATAAACAAACTTTTAAAGTCAAGTTAGCAATGATTGTATGTATATATATGTGTATGTGTTTGGGACAAAACTTGGTTAATAGCAGCTATCATTAGACAGGCACCGGGAGCTCCTCCTTTAAACAGGGAATAAGTGGATGGGGGACAGCCGTAGATAGGGCTTGTATTGGCCCCATAGGGTGTCATCATCATTGATCCCCGTGTGTGTGTGCATACAGAGCACTGGCATACAACAGAGCACAACAACACTTCTCTATTGCTTCCTTAGCTCCTTAAATGCCCATACATTTTGGCATACATTGAAAAAAAGCCATTGATTCGTATCAGTCCATGAAGTGGTTGTTTTTGATGTTTTATTATTTTTTGTTTTGTTTTGTTTCTTTAGTGAGTAAAACATATGATATTAATATATATATAAATAAATGATTTAATAATAATAATAACTATTAGAAGTAATATATTGTATTCATTGTGTGTATGTGTGTGTGTGTGTTGTGTATATTATTTTCATCATATGTTTGTTTCATATTATTTTGTTGTATACATACATACCATCGCTTATATATAATAATATTAACTAAGTATAAGCCTATTATCTATATATATAATATTTGTCAAAACTATTATTGATTATATAAATTGAATTTAATTAATAAGTTTCTCCTCTCGTTTATTTTTGTATTTAAAAAAAATTGTTATTATTATTATAAATAGTTTGAATGTTTCAGAAAAAAATGTTAACAATTTTCTCACCTTTTATTTAGAAAGAGAGAGAGAGAGAAAAAAAATCATTTGAATTTGTGTCACGCATTTCATGTTATCCATAATACATAATAATATCAATATTAATAATAATAAATAAATAATTTAATAATAGTTTTTTTTAACTAATATTTAGAAGCAAAAGATAGATAGAGAGAGAGAGAGAGAGAAAAAAATAGAGATTAACATTTCTATTTATAACAACAAATTAATTTGTATTCATTAAAAGTAATACTCATTAAAATAAAGTCAAATATTATTATTAAATATAATTTTTTTTGTTTCCCCTCTGATGTTAAAAAATAACACATTTTGTCTCTCATAAAATAATAACTTATATATATATATATATACATAAATTTATATGTATTTTGATGATACTCTGAAAAAAAGTACACGTATTTTCTTCAACAATATATATAAATATAAAAAAAAAGTTTTATTTTCTTCACTCACTCACAGAGTTTTTTTTATATTTAAAAAAAACATTTATTTCTATTTTAATGTCTCCTTAAAAACGACGGTTCAGTGAATTGAAAGTTAGTTGTGTTAACCAACTAAGGCATGAAGTTTTTTTTGTTGAAAAACGCTTCTCTATATGAAAAAATAAACTAAAAAATATATATACATAAACTAAACTACCAGATCTTCAATCATATATTACAGTATATACTTTATGTGTGTATATATATATTGAAATAATGATATTATGAACCAACCAACAAGTAAACTAAAAATGATATGATTTTTTTCCAATCATATATCCATATACTATGTTTTGCTACTGTCATACTGTGCGCAACCAAAAAAAAGGTGTGCATATAAATGATCAATAATTTTACCTCAAATTTATATATATGTAATAATAATAATAATAATAATACGGGGAATATCCGCATCCAAACTTAAATTAATTGACTGTTTGACACACTGTTTATGACTATTTGTTTTTTTTTGTTTTTATTTTTTAAATATTTTAATTTTTTTGATAATTATTGAACCCACAAAAAATTGTTTGAATGAACTTTAAATACTATACCAACAACACCCCCACCAACACCAACGCCTCCTCTGCCGCCAACAACAACAGTCACAGCATAGATATGCTTAGGACAGACTCGCCGGCAACTGCACCGTCACCACTGGTAGGTGTAGCTTATAGTAGCAAATAGTCTAATAGATATTTATATTTTTATTTTTATAAAAAAAACAAAATGATGAAAATAATTATTAAATGTTTTCGGTGTAATTAAATATCTAATATAATAGTTAATCTACCATTTAATAACAAAACCATTAAAAAATTGTTTATAAATTATATATATATATACAGTATATATATATTATTATATACTGTAGTATTTCATACACTCAGTCACTCGAAAAAATACTTTTGCTATTTTTTTGTGTTTAATTTGTTTTATTTTGGGGTTAACTCTCTATTATTATATGGTATGCACCGGCTCTTAGGGTTTCATAATAATAATAATAACAAACGAGTCAACAAATCTCTATTAATTTAGTTGTGTGTATGTGTGTGTTGCTAATTGTAATCTCCCGGTGCCTATTAACCTGACCTTTAGTCCAGTATGTGTATACAGTATATACAGTATATATATTGAGGAACTGTAGCTCATTTTTTCAGGTGACTTCTTAGTCCTAAAAAAGTARAAAACACATTAAACTTTTATATTAGTGTCCGTCACGTCTCATCCCAAATGAGGAGAGGGATCGGAAAAAAATAATAATAATTTTCAAACTAAATATAACTATCTATGCTTTCTGTATAATATACTTATTCAGGTTTTTGGTCACTATTTCAGCCAAACTGTTGATCACACATAAAACATATGATATACTGATACCATATATATATATACTTATCTACCGTAGTATATAAATTATTATACAATGTTGTTATGTTAGGCCAATGAACTGAACACACAACTAAATCAGTAAATCTTCATTACATGGCATATGTACTCTACCCATAGCTACCTGTGCCATACATTTACATCACTACATATCTCTCTCTCTTTTTCTCGAAAAAACATTATAAGCTCTCGTCAACCAAGAAAAAAAATCATAGAAAGTTATTAAATATATAGCTAACTGTTCCAGTTGTATGATACTAGTATATCCTTAATGGATAATATATATATATATATATAATATAATAATATATTTTTGAATTTTTTATCGTCTACTCTGATGTAGAGTTTATGACATTTTCTTAGTCTCTCTCTCTCTCTCTCTCTCTCTCTCTCTCTCTCTCTCTCTCTCTCTCTTACAAAAAATAACACATTTATTATATATAATAATTTCAATGGAAATTTTCATATATGACTGTCATTTTCATAGTTAGAAGAAAAACTTAAAAATTTTTTTCTACTAACTAATAACTTGTCATTTAATAATCAAATGTTAATTTATGGATAATTTTATTTTATATTTTATATATTTTGAAAATTATTTCTTCAACAACACAAATAAAACTATCTAAATAATTAGCAATTACCAACATAAAAATTTGCATAAAACATTTATTTATTTTTTTGTTGGGTAGTGGGATATATACAGTATATATATATATTATCTATATTTTATTAGAGCTAAAAGTTTATGTCACTTGAAATTTACATTTTTTTCCACAAAAAAAATAAATAAATAAATTTTTAAATCCTATGTATATATGTATACATCTATATATATATATATACTGTAATAACATACATGTATAACGTGTGTATCATTCAAATTCAGTGACAATAATCAAGATTTTTTTGTGAATGAGTTTTTGAATGACATTTTCGGATAACATTTATTTTGTTGTTCGGGACTGATTTGCATCGCTTAACACACACACACACACACAMATACATACATACTGATACATACACACTCACTCACTCACTCATACACACACCGACACCAAAATTAATGGCATTTCATTGCATTTGACTTATTAATGGTGTGACTCTTTTAGACTGTCATTCAACTATCATCAGTAATAATAGACGACTCTCACCATTCATTCACTCATTCATTTTACTTACAAATRAAAAAAACAATGTTATAATTTATTTATACTATTTATTTGTTGTTATAAACTTTTTTATCTCTCTCTCTCTCTCTCTCTCTCTCTCTCTCTCTCTCTCTCTCTCTCTCTCTCTCTTATTGATGTTAACTACTATACCATACCATTGCTTTTTTTATGGGTGAGAATTGATATCTTTATTAGACATTTCGTTGAAAAAAAATTGTTTGTTTGTTTGTTTGTGTTTATCAAATAAATAGGTTTCTTAAATATATTTGTTTGAATAAATTATATGATATATATTGTACTTAAAAAACAGTACAAATATATAAATAATATATAAATTTTTAGTATTATTATTATTATTATTATATATACAGTATTAACGACTTTTCAAATGATTATAAGTCAAAAAGTTTTAAGTTTAAACACTATATACTTTTTACTATTTTTTGTTTTGTTTTACATAATTATAATTTATTATAATCTATGATTTTGTTATCTAATAATATAAAAAAGTATTTCTAATTGCTATCTATGGATATAATTATCAATAAATTGTGTGCTAAATGTCATTAATTATTACATTATATATATATATATATATACACAATAAAACAAACATATAACTTATAATTTAAAATTTAAAATATAGTAAAAATCTAGTTATCACCACAATTTATTTATTATAATTATTTATTATTTATATTAAATTATATAATATAATGCATTTACAAGTAGTGTAAAAATATAAATTTCATGATTTAATATATATATTAAGTTAAATCATATTATATTAATTTATAAGCAGCCCATTAGCCCATAGTATTATCTCTCATAATAAATATAATAAATACATGTATAGCCAGCAGTAATACTATTTAAAGAAAATTGTGTTAAAATTTATTTTTCTCTGCTTTCTTTGTTGTGGGCGTTTGAATAGGTTTTTTACACTACAATTGATAGCATAGTATATATATAACTAAACTATAAATGTAAGTGAAAGGCATTTTAGGGTTTAAGGCATAAACATATCATCTCTCTCTCTCTCTCTCTCTCTTTCTTTCTCTCTCTCTCTCTCTCTCTCTCACTTTCTAAGTTTTTTTTGATGTGTTTTAAAAAGGGCTGCCGTTTTACTTGTATAGTATCTATCGTTTGCCCCAACCATTTGCCTCCCGTTCCCTTTCATTAACCATTTCAGTGAACGTGAGATAAGATATAAGAGCCCCCAAGTTCAGAGTGTCTAGTGTTTACTATTATATAATATATCTATATATATATTATTTTAAGCTTTATGTTTTTAAAAAGGGGTTTTAAATTTCTATAGATATATTGTATATATTGATATACACGGTGWGTGTCATATATATATTTATACTATATATTTATATAATGAGATAGTAGTGTTTTTTTATCGTTTAAATATAATTAGACAAATATATCWGWTACTCCTGTACTGCTAACATATAATATCATACATTGAGATGAGTACACCGGGTAGTAGTACTAGTAGTAGTAGTAGACAATAACCCAGTGATGGTGAACAACCATTTCAAACAATAGGCTAATTTATAGGTGATTTGCAGCAGCAGTCTATTGTGTGTGTGTCTATTATACTGTAGTTTGATAGTTGATGTATTGCATGTTATAATTATTTTTTATTTTTAAATATTTTCGTTATTATTATTAAGCAAATCAAATACCGATTTATCAATTATATGTCACATGAGATTCATATATATATACTGTTTATATAAAATGTATATTAAAAAAATCAGCCAATAGTTTGATCCATTCATATCATTTGTATATCATATATATAGTATATTTAATTATAAATGCCAGACACAACTTAACATTTAATATCATTAGATTTTTTTAAAAAAATGATTTAATAGTTAGTCAAAAGCACCTGTTTTTACTTTCAGTGTATTACAAATTTATATAATTTAATCCGGAAATGATTTTTTTTTCTGAGGGTCCACTTTTGATACTAATATATTAAATACATTTATTAATTATATAGAATATATATAAGATAATATATCTGTATATATCATAATATAGAAATTTATTATATATTAATATAAATTATTTTTATATATATATATATATAAGTGTTAGAAAGTTATAATATTAATTTTTTTTTGCTGCTGTCGTTGTTGTGTACAACTAATATACATAAATACATACACTGTATATAATATACATGTATCTATAGATATTTATTATTATTACTATTATTTTTTGATAATGTTTTCTCTCTCTCTCTCTCTCTCACTAATTTTCGGTGTATTCAATCAAAAAATATTAAAAAATATATATCTTTTGTCTCCACCTATTTTTTTGGTGCTTCATATWCTGATAATAATAATAATAATAATAATAATAGGTTTTGTGTGCATATTTTCCCAGCAAACCATAACCCAAACATATATATAACCCCCCTTTTTAAAAAACACTATACTACACACACTTGTATGTACAGTATTTATGTGGTAGCAAAACGCCAGTGCCATTAGGTTCGGCCCATTATGGGCTCTTATGGCTGACAATTACTGATTGGTATTCAAGGGAGGAGAGCACTGATATTATATTTATTATTATTATTATTATTATTATATATATCTTATATTTAACAATATTATATACAATAACTTATACACTATGTGTGTGTGTTTTCTAAAAAGTATAAACTAATGTATATATTGTTTTTTAAAATATATTCAATTCATTGGAATTCAACGACTCTTAATAATAATACTAATACTAACTAATATTGCTTATAATAATACTGTATATAATATAATAAAACTAATAATAATAATAATAATTTTGTAATAACAGACACTAATAATGATTTTTTTTAAGTGTTAAAGAAATAGTTTTTACTTTACAACAACATAACAACAACAAAACATATTTCTAAAATCGCTATCTCTTATAATATATAATAGTAATAATAATAATAATTTTTTTGTGCAACAAAAAACAACAACATTATAATAGCGTGTAATGTGTTTAAAATTTATTGCATATATTAATTCATTAAAAACTATTTTTGARAGTATCAGCACAACAACAACAACAACAAAATTCATTATCGATAGGCTATTGAACTGAAAACTATAGTTATGTWTCATTATTTCAATAAAATATAAAAAGTGTATTACACTCTTTGATGTATACAAAAAATTATATATCAAATTAAGTAAATATATATATATATCGTATATATTGTATTGTATATCTCATTATGGATTCAGATGTTTAAAAAATACTAAAAGCTTTACTTATTTTATTTTTTTTAATCAATGTTTTCTTTTTCTCTGATAATACACTTTCTGAATATTTTATTGAATTAGAGCTCAGTTTACTCTACAGTATATCTCATCTTCAATGACAACACACACACACAAAATGACTCATTTTTGTATTTAAAAACTTTTTTTTCACATAAAAAAAACTCTCATTTTTTCTCTATCTAAATGTGTAGTAACTCTATACTATTTTTTGCGGTACTTTACAATATGATAAGCAATATTTTTTTTTCAATCAATGATAATAATAATTGTGTCAAACAATCAATTGTGTGAGACACTGGTGATAATCATAACGTGTGCGCCCGTGGGGTGCGATTTTTTTTTTTTGGATGGGGACAGTTATCTCTATCCTCTATATTTTTATATACMAATACATGTACATTGCATTGTTGTTGATGATGATGATGTCTTTAATATGTTATGTATTTTATGATTTATTGACATTGATTTTTTTTGGTTATTGTTATCATTATTAAATAATAYATATATATARTACATGTATATTGTAATATTATAAAATGTATATACAGTATATTACACACACACACACACACAGTATTTGGTTAGCCTATTCACTAATTATACTACATATATATATAAGTATTAGTACAATATATATAATGATAAATTTATTCATCTATACATAACAATTAGCATAACATAATACAACCAACAAAAACTAATTTGTTTTGTAAATGAGTTGACAATTATTCAAAAAAAAAAGAAAGAGAGAGAAATATTTTAATTGCAAATAATAAGTTTGTAAACAAAATTTACAATTACAGAAACAATCAGATAATATTACAATAATATTAGACATTATTACATATAGACAGTGCATATAAGTTAGACTTTATGATAATTTTGTTATACATAGAGATTGCAAACAAAAAATAGACACATAAACAACATTATCATTTGAATTATTATATTATAATATCATATTCAGTATATAAGAAAATACATAATATATATTTGTGTAATAAATATATACTAAACTAAACTTACACGTATTATATTTATCATTATAATAATGTAAGTTATATACTGTATATTATTGCTATTATTATTATTACTATCGTCATTATAAAGTTATCATCAATTTTAAAATTAGCCTAATTTTGACTGTAAAATGCATTAAAATTATGGCCCAAAAAATTCAACGGCCCTATCATTAGTCAGGCATTTCGCGGGACAAATCACTGGATAGTGAGCTRAACTAAATCTCTCTCTCTCTCTCTCTCTCTCTCTCTCTCTCTCACACACACACACACATACWCACWCACTCAGTCAGTCTACTCTCCCCACAATATTGTGGTATTTGGTCTCCAGAGTTATTGTCTTAGACTAAAGCGATAGTCTCTCAATTGGTCCCCAGTAAAAAAAATGTTAATATTGGAGGACCGGGACTATTTGGCGAAGCCCCATAAAAAAGCGACATTTTTTGCAACATTTTCATTGCATTTCGGGGGTAGGGATGGAGGGGGACGGGCATACATAACGAAGTTTGTGTCTCTTAAAATAATAGGGGTTTCCAATCTCTCTCTCTCTCTCTCTCTCTCTCTCTCTCTCTCTCTCTCTCTCTCTCTCTCTCTCTCTCATACAGATATTGACCTTTTTTTTCTTACTTAAGTAATACCCCTCCGAAATGGATATTACCTCAAACACTACTAAAAGTATTACCCATTATTTGAACCCAAAAAAATAAAATAAGTTTTCACTTTAATAAGCATTTAGTGTTCACTATATATATATATATATATATATATATATATATATATATATATATATATTTTTTCTCTCTCTCTCTCTCTCTCTCTCTCTCTCYCTCTCTCTATCTCTACCTGTGCTAACAAACGACTCTCTCGATGATCCCCTCCCAGAGTTTTGCATTTAATTGCATCCCTAACCCATAAAACAAATCGTCTCATACACTATATATATATATATATATAATATTCACCTGCACTCTGGCATTACCAGTGAAAATATATGCACCAAAAAAATTATATATATAATCACTAAATATATACCTTTAGTATTGCAAAAGGCATAGGAAATCAAAATATTCGCTAAAAAATTATCGGAATAATAAAGAATAAGAAAATCATTATAAAAGAAAAAATGTGTTTAATTTTTATATACATTATATACTGTATAAATATTTTAATAGTATACATATTATATAAGTGCTCATAATTTCTTTTTTATTTAATATATGACCACTGATTTTTAAAAAGTGATCTCTCTCTCTCTTTTCTACACTTATGTTATTATGTGTATGTGTTTAGCATATTATATCATATATTATAAGTCATTTGTATCATTATATGCATCTCTCTCTCTCTCTCTCTCTCTCTCTCTCTCTCTCTCTCTCTCTCTCTCTCTCTCTCTCTCTCTCTCTCTCTCTCTCTCGGAATGACTATCATATCTTTGCCGCTAATTTCACTGATAAACATCCAAAATAACACGTTTGCAATTCATAATCCAAATAACTTGCACTGACTATACATTTATACTGTATATAATATATCTCTCTTTCAAAATAAAATTTATTATATTTTATTTATGTAATTCAATGCTCTCTCTCTCTCTCTCTCTCTCTCTTTCTCTTTCTCTCTCTTTCCAACTCTTTGACGTTTAAAAGAGTTTTTTAAGAGTCAACGATATAAAAAACTTATACACAGAGAGACAGAGAAAGATATGCAATATATTTCTACTGTAATATAACAACAAATATAAAGTTAGCCTTTATTTATATATATATTATGTATTGATTTCCCAGGCAATCAAAATTATTTTATCATATATATATATTATCTGAAAATTCAATCTATATATTATAAACTGTATAAATAGATATACAGTGAATATCATTATATAATACTTTTTTTTGCAAATAAAAAACTGATTACATTTATCACATGTTAAGACATGACATTCGTGTTTTATTGACATTTAATTCTTAATTTTCTATCATTTTATTTATTTAGTTATTTATTTATTTTGTTGTTATTATTTTGTTTTAAATCTACACACACACACACATACATACATTAATTAAAACATCAAATTATAGTATGTTTTTTTAATGAAAAAAAATCAGTGGATAAAAATATATTTATTTATTTTTGGTTTTCATTATAATTTAAGTTCAAATTACTAAAACTTTTAAAAAATCTCTCTCTCTCTCTCTCATTAATATTTTATGCTATTATAAATATTTCAATTCAAATATACAGTATATACTTTATTATATAATTATTATATAAATAATATTATACCATATTTAATGTGTAACTTACAAAYAAACAAAAAAATGAGAGCGAGTTTRTTGCTAAATATTTTTAATGTATTTAATAATTTATATTAAAATTCCTAAATATATTGTTTTTAATACATAGTGTTGTGTTCATACAGTATGTTATTTAAATATTTAAATTACTTAAATAGGGATTTATATTAATAGTACAGTACTGTACTGTATTATTATTATTATTATTATTAAARGCATAGTCTAATATATTTATTTTTTTTTAAATTTATTATTGTGGAAGTAACATATGATTTATACATGAATTATTAATTTTTTTATTGTTATTATTATTATTATTATTTGAGGAGATCTACATCATAGAGATATAGGTATAGTAGGGATTATAATAATTTATACACAAAAAYACAGTTYACATTTTTTGATAAATTACTAATTTATATAAGTTTAAAGCAAATATAAAGTTGAAACACACACATAGATACATACATACACAAMAACAACAAAAAATAACTTACATATATCAATACTGTATATAACAAGATATGAAAATGTATAAAAAGTTATTTTTTAGTTAAGTACTAAATGTTATATTAAATCAAATTACTTTAAGAGAGAGAGAGAGAGAGAGAGAGAGAGAGAGAGAGAGAGAGAGAGATTGGAAATGTATTAACACAAAGAGCATACAAGCAATTCATCCCAACGAAAACGTAACACTAGTCATGACTTTACTTATATTACTTGTATGTATCAGTTAAATATATATATATAGTGTRTATATATATATGTATTTGGATCTACCGGTGCTCTTAGATCGCAGCAGGCATTCAATGTAAACCCACTCTCCATAGGGTTTCCCGAAAATTAACTTTTGATCGGTTTTTGGCCGATAATTGTTTGCTAAGGTCTTCGCCGGTGCCAATCATTTGACTACTATTTTGTGTATTTGAATTGAAAGAGAGAGAGAGAGAGAGAGAGAGAGAGAGAGAGAGAGAGAGAGAGAGAGAGAGATGAGTCTTAACACTAACCATTTCATATTGTTTGGTATCATTGTTTTCAATGCATATTCATAAATATATATACATACATACTGTACATCTATCTATCTATACACCACACCACTCATATACCGGTGCTCTGTAAACCTTAAAACTCTGAAAATACAATAACAATCAAAACTGATTTTCAAGAAATATCTTCCTTGTCTTACAACACCTTTTGAATTGCTTTATGGGAAGAGAGAGAGAGAGAGAGAGAGAGAGAGAGAGAGAGAGAACATGGACTTAGCGGGGAGAGAGAGAGAGGTAATAGAGGGCCAGTAGTACTACCAGTGCTCTCCGATAAATGATTTTTCGACGTCTGTCTACACTTTCATTTTTTTTTATTTTTCAAAAACCGAAAACAGCTACAGAATTGACTTTTCTTTTATATTTCAATTTTTTTTAATAATAATAAATACAGTAATAATAAAACATTTTTTAAAAGCAGAGAAGAAAAAATGTGTTAAAATTATTTTATGTTTTTTTCCGCTGAACTGAACTGAAAATAATAATTAAATATAGCTTTCGTTATGTCCAACAAAATGATTGTTTGGGAGAAAATGATTTCTAATTTAATATATATTTTCTCTCTTTCTTTTTAAATGACTTGTTATTCAAACTGTAAATACCTTTTTTTATTATTATTATTTTGTTGAAATGTTAAGCAATTCATTTGAAATTTTGTTGATAATAATAATAATTTTAGTTTTTTATTAATAAAATTAATTTATTATTTGTTTGTTTGAAAGTTAATAATTGAAAAATCATTGTACTGTACATGAATTTATCTGAATTTATCAAAAAAATATAGTAATTATTTTTCATTAGGCATTTGATAACAAATAGAAAAATTAAATTACATTAGAGGTATATATATATATATACATAAAATTAATATAACTTATATATATATATATATATATATATATATCTAAAAATATATAAATTATTTGACTCCATATTTGCTTTTTTAAAAATATAATTTATTTATAATTAATTAGGATTTTAGGTTGTGACATTTTTTTTAATATATAATCTCAAAATTGACAACAAATTTTATAATATCATTTAAAATGACACTATTATTCATATTTATATAATCTATAACTAATGAGATAATAATTTTCTCAAACATATATATAAATACAAAAAAATAAAAATAAAATTACAAATTCATTTGGTTTTCAAACTCTTCAAATCTTTTTWTATATATATATATAATTTAAATGTGATTTTTCAAAATGATATGAAATCATATCATGTATTAGAGATAATATGAATAAAATTATCTTATATATATATTACTGTATATTTAAAAAAAATATTATAGACTTTAATTTTAATATAATATAACAAATGAGATAACAACAAATTTTGTCATTTTTTAATAAAAAAAGCTTAATATATATTCATTAACCAGTGGTTGGGCTCATAATAATAATCTTATACTAGAATAAAGTATTGTACAATACATTTAAAACTATATATATCTTTAAAATGTATTTAAATATTACTTTATAACAACAACAGTAATAAAATAAAATATTATGTTATTTAATATAATTTAATACAATAAGTAAATTATGCATAATAGTAATAATAATAATAATGAATTTGAGTTCACCCCTCCATATAGGAAACATAMTACATAATAATATAATACAAATTAAATTATGGGATCAACAAACAAAAATGATTTTTTTCMTAAAATATGTTTTATCGTTTTTGAAAATTGTAATGACATTTGTTTGCCAATTACTCACTACCACTACTACTACTAAACCCAATGTTTTATATATAATTATATATATATATATATGTTGTGTCCWATCATCTCATTAATGAATTATATGAGGCCTTAATTGCAATGATGAAGAAGTGACAGAAAGAGTGTGAGTGCTTGAACTCAAAACATGAGAGAGAGAGAGAGAGAGAGAGAGAGAGAGAGARATGTCTTTTTCGTTTATGAGTGCAAATATATGTCATAAACCCATTTATTTTAAAGCCATTGAGCCAACACAACTGTWTGAYTGTATGAGCAGCACTGGTACCAGAAATAGCCTTTTTTTCTCTCTCTTAACGATTCTTATCAATTAGGCAGTGGAAAGGAAAGAGAGAGAGAGAGAGAGAGAGAGAGAGTCGGTCTGTTTTATTTGTTGTCAATGTTGTGTTAGCTTTTACAACAGTGACATTCAGTATAGTAGTAGTGATAAGGGTCCCAATAATATCACTGTAGTAGTGTCTGTAATCTACAATATAAATTTATATATATAYACACACACACACATAGCACAGGTATCTATAATATATATATATGAGTGCACAGGTGAACGTGAATCTAGAAATTTAAAATGTTTTTTACGGTTTAAATACTATTACTCTCGTTAACTGAGTTGTAAATCTTTGCCCATTATTTTTTTGTTGCTTTCTCTTTATACATCCATATACTATACCTATCTCTCTCTCTCTCTTTTTCAACCTACCATTCCCTACTATTAATTGATTATACTTAAAATTTTGGTGAAAACAACAGAGACAAATGGCAAATAGCATTTGGCCTTTTTCTTCACTCACTCGATGGTGTTTATTATCACTGGTGACTATCAGTTCCCATAGAATTCCTGGAAATACCTTTATTAACAAAAGTCAACCAAAATTTTAATACTATTACTTTTACTACTATTACCACTACTACTACTATAGCACACCAAACCCATACGCCAACAAAATAAATGTATGGCCAGGAGTTTCCAGTATACCGAAAGTCAATACCACCTCTATTTTAACTCAATCTTTTTTTTTCTCTCTCTATCTCTTCAATACAACCCAACAAATACCAATATATTACAATATTACTGCCTGTTTAAGGGGTCGCTCATGTATATTAGTAATACCGATATACATACAGTACAGTATATAGTAATATAATACTAATATTATTGTCATCCTAAAGCCTACCTAAGCATTACTTTTTTTTTTTGTTGAAAAAGCATTATTATTATTATTACCTGTCATTCAATTGGGTCTCTGTTATCGTATAAAATCATTTAGCTATTTATTTTTATTTATTTTTTTATTATTGTCTCATAAAAGTTTTTTTTGAGCAATTTATTATTGACAAATTAACTATCTATTAATAGGAGTTTTAATGTAATTATTTATTTATTTTTTGGCTACASTATCCAATGTTAAGCCAATCTATATTAAATTTCTATAAAATATTTAATTATAGCATTTTATTTATACACTATAATATATGATAATAATTTTTAAAAGTGAAAATTAAACTATAGTACATATAATTATTATATATATATTTATGAAACAAAAATTTATGATTTATTTTTTGTTTATTTGCTAATTACATTAAATATTTTTAATGTATCAGATAATTACAAATTATATATTTTTCAATAGATTTTTTATAGGCTTTCAGTTTTCTATGTGTGTGTGTGTGTCTAATAAATTGGTTTTTTTTGTTTTACTTTTTTCTTATATTTGATCAATTAATAATAATAATAAAAAATTTAATATAAAATTACCATCAGTAAGTAATATAATTAATTTATTAGATAAACTGCAATTTATATTATATTTCATATTTTATAGTTTTTAAAAATTTATATATACTGATCATAAACATAGATTTTCTATAAAAATATTTTAGTTATTTATTTTTTTGTTGTTGTTGTTGATAGTTTAAGATTTAATTTGTTTTTAATWTCAAATATTATATATTTTATATACAATATACTGTATAAAAGTTAACTAAAAAAAACTTTTTTTTATTGATTTGGAATTTTTTTATCAAATAATGATTGTTAGATTTAAATCAAAATATTTTGAGAGCAAATGGAGTTATAATAAAAGTGATGTTAATTTTTTGTTACTAAATCTATTGATAAAGAGAGAGAGAGAGAGAGAGAGAGAGAGCATAGTTATGAAGAGCCATTAAAAAATAAATTTGTAATGAGATAACACATACATATATTTATATATATAAAAGTATTGTGAAGTGTAACGACAGGTGGCTTTCCTAAGCTCATCCCTGAGCCCAATATTTACAGTACTATACACAACATGTATGGATGTATGTGTTCTCTCCTCTCACACATCACACACACAAACACATAATATCCTGTTTGACTATATATTTGATTTTCACTACTCATTTAACAATTCATTGCTTTCTTATTATTATTTAGTTATTTTATTTTATTTTTTATGTTTCATTTAATATTGAAGTTTTTCTATATTATTATTTTTTTTGTTTTGTTATTATAACTCTCTCTCTCTCTTTCTTTCTTCACAAAATATTTCTATACACTGTATAGACTATAGTATATATTGTATCGGTATATATAAAATATATAATACATTAATAAGTTATTATTATTATTAATAATACAGTGTATAACCTAATCTATTGTGTGTGTCAGAGATTTGCTAATGATTTTTCACTGATTGACTTAAGACTTTCATTTAAAAAATATATGAAAATATATTTACTCTTTTTATTATTATTATTATCAATACATTGTTGTATAATAATAAATGATGAAAAAATCAATTTATTTATATATATATATAGAAAAATATATTACAATCTTATTGTGAAAACAATTGTTTTCAAACAAATCCAATAAAAATTATTGAAATATTATAAGACTTACTCAGACTAGTAATTAAATGTAAATTATTATCAATGTTGTTAGCAATTGCATACTTATGTACTGTATATAAACGCATTTAGTATATAAAATTGATTAATGTTTTTTTATGAATAAAAAAACAACAATTTTTATAATATCATATTATATATATATATTTGTTATTACCTTTAATTACCTGTAATAAACTTAATGTGGATTTACTGGATATCACTTGCCATTGCATTGCAATAATCACAAGACACACACACACTGTATAGTTGTTTTGCATACAGTAATAATTTTTTCAATGGGAAAATAAACTAATTTTTTTTGTTATGATATTACCTTATATTGAATTAATCTTATATGAGAAGATAATATTTAAAAAGCTATTTCCGATCGAAAAATATACAAAAAAAAGCCCAGCAATACATACATATATACATTAGTTTGGCATTAAATTTTTTTTAACAACAAATAATAAATGATTATAAATACATATATTATATACGATATATAAATTTATTGTGTATACTAAACATAGTGTGTGTGTGTGTGTGTGTCTGTATGTGTTTGTGAGAGACAAAAGGGAAACCTTGAAAAAAATATGAAATGGTTTGTCGTCTTTATTTGCGTGCAAACCCCAAACCCCAAACCCCATCTCCAAAAAGGGTCTCTCTCTTGCTCTCACTCACTCTTAGAGCAGCAGCACAGGTATGGTAGGAGTGTTTTCTTGGTATATACCTATTTGCTGCGTGTGTTTTTGGCTAATGTACAGGCATTGAATGAGAGAGATAGATAGGGAGAGAGAGAGAGAGAGAGAGAGATAGGTATGACTGTTGAAACACTAGAATACCTGTTTCTTGGCTCTAAGTTTTTGAGAGAGAGAGAGTCGGCCGTCAGGAATGCTTTAATCTTATATAGAGGAGGAACTGGAGGAACAAAGCCAGTAATTTGAAGAGCCCTTACAACAGGCACTGTCTTATATATATATATACATACAGTATGTCTTATACCTGTATGCATATACCTGTGTAGTCTTTTTTTTAGGCAAACCTGTCTGTTGTGTGTGCGAAGAGTCCACTGCCCAGAGGAGTCATCAGGAGAGTGGTGTTAGTAGTGTTTGTTGTCTTGTGTGTATGTGTGCCCTAACAGTCCTCATAGATATATTGTGGTGTCTTTCATGTTTTGGTGGTGTGTGTAGTGAGTGTGTGAGTGTGTAGAGCCAGAGGCTAAGGGAACTACTACTACTACTATTACAACAGGCATGAAGTGAACTAATACACCTAAAAAAAATTTTTAAGGAGACATGAAAGAGAAAGAGGAAGAGGTCCGCAAGCGATTTAACCATATTTTTTATATGTCATTTCATAATAATAATAATAATATATATAAACAAAACATTTATATATATATTTATTTTGTAGTGAAAGCGTGTGCTCTGAAATAGTTTATGTCTAATATATGTCTATATATGTTGTGTTTTTATTATAACCTYAGGAGCGCCGGGAACTGGTGTCAGGTCATGGAGGAGCGTTAGGTCCCATTACAAGCATCGGTGGTTCAAGTGGATCGTTCGGATCGACACCACGACTGACTCATACGCCAACTTCGCCCGATTTTCAGCCGCCATACTTTCCGCCGCCATATAATCTACCGCAACAACAGCTGGACTTTCACCATCATCACGCTGTCAATGCGGCCGCTGTTGCGGCAGCCGATCCGTACTCGCATCTCAACAGTCTGGCCACTCAACAGCACCAACAGTATCATCAGCTACACCCGGCCCAGACTGGCCGACCCAATCATAATGTGCTGCAGGGAGGCGGYGGCGGCCGACGGGACGACAACGATGCACAGCACTTGCAATCGCATATGCATTCGGCAGCCCTGCACGGCGGCTACGGTGACGTCACTGTATCGGTAGCCGCCACTGTAAACGCTGCCCGACGTAGTACAGACATGGTCTACGGGAATGCCCGCCGACCCGATGTGCTCATGCATTCGGGTCATACACTCAGTGAACAAGATTTGCTCAATCTTCATAATGCCGGTGCCCTACCATCGCTAGATGACACACAGGTATGTTATTTATTTTTTTCTGGTTGTTGATGTCTGTCTCATGCTATACATCCCCTAAGCTATTCCCAAGTCATACCCGTGTGTGTGCGCGTCTATCTATATGTGCGCGCGCTTAGGCTACCGCTATCTACCCCTGAAGCTATCCGTTTAACAAATTATATATAAAAATTGTTAAATAATTTTTAGGTTTGTTTCGGGGTTTGTCTGTATGTTTGTTTGGTCACAAATTCATTACAATCATATAATAATCATTACTGAATAAATATTATTGTTATTATTATTAAATTAATTATAGAGTTTTTAAAATTTATTAATCCAGTTATTTTCGTTTTAAATATTTACTTATTATTTTTTTTGGTTAAATTTTTGTTGTTTGTATTGTTATTTAGTTTTACTTAATAGAAAAACAATAATAATAATAATAATATGACAACTTTTTTTTWAAAAATACATTTTTAACTACAAGTCATATTATATTTCTAGCTATTATTATTATTATGAAATATATTAATTAATTATAAGTTATATATGAATATGAAGTTATAATTTATAATAATAACAATAACAATGTATAACTATAATCAACAGTTAATAATTTTGAAACATAATAATAATAACAAAAAATATATAACAATAATAATAATTATAAGTCTTTTTCATTCAATTCAAGTGAAAATCAATTTAATAAATGAATTGAGAGATATTGTCTAAAGTCATGTTTGCATATAAAATTTGAATAATGYTATACATATATATACAAAAATACATTATTATTATTAATAATAATAAAAAATTTTATTTATTTATTTTTTTTGAAAACATTTTGGCAGTAACTCTATTCGTCATCTCTCTCTCTCTCTCTCTCTCTCTCTCTGTCTCTCAATCCTTAACCTAACATAGCGTTGCATAACAGGTCTCTCTCTCTCTCTCTCTCTCTCTCTCTCTTCTGGTCCTATTGTGAAACACTAGCAAACATTGAATTTCAAATTCAAACTCTCAAAAGAAAATAATAATAATAATAATAAAAAAATACAATTATGTATTCAAATGAAACTAACTATTTGTCACGCCATCCGAAAAAATAAGCTATCGGTGCCCATGCTATGTCATATATTATAATACTGTACAGTGTTTATACATGTATATATATATATATTATAATTTAGATCCCATGCCATCATCATATGATTAGATTTGATAACAATGCACACAACAACTACTAGTGACCAGATTTAATGGTCGTAACTATTTTTAGGTAATTTTTAAAAAATATTTTATTAAACTTATACTGTAATTATGTCATATTTATATTAGTATTATTATTGTAAACTAAATCATTATTTTGTTGTTGTTATATATGTATGTCTACAGTATTAGTATTACACAACTAGTATTGAAGTTAAAAAACTAAATAAATAAATAAATATTAAGTACCAAACATATTGTAAATTATTATAAGTTATTTGTTAATATTTATTARAAAATTAGCGCTAAAACTAATAATAATAATAATATATATATACGATGACCATTAAGACAATGAATCTAATGGTTTGATAAATTGGCAAACATTAACATATATGATATATCGATTTATTTATATATATCTATATAAATATTGTATTAAGGTTTAAGTTTATTAAAACATAATTATTGCCGTAATATATATAATATATGAAAAACTTTTATCCAACAGTTTGGCTCATTTTGAATGCCTCACTAGCCATGCATTCATCTCTTTAAACATTTCTCAACCATTTTTTTGTTGTCTAATATAATATATTATTTTTGTGTTGTTTTTTATGTTACTTAAGACTCAATTTTCTCAGTTGAGATGAGCTCTCATTTATTTTACTCATAATATACTTCTATGGCATATCTATGTATAGTATAGACAACAATATACTTATCATATGTATACCGGTGTATACACTGTATAGTATACTGACTGCATGTATGATAATATTTGGGAAAAAGTTTTTTTTATTTTATTATTATTAATAATGTTTACAATATTTATAGCGATAAAGAAAAACAAAAGTTCAACAGTTTGTTGTCTTGTTTTATATATATATATATACTGTATATATTTTTTTCGGTATTTTGCAGTTTTAAAGGATCATTTGAATTTATAATTATGATTATATTTTAACGATAATATAATATTGTATTTTACAATACACACACACACTAGTATTTTTTTGTTATGTGTGTAAACCTTTAAGACCACACTATCTATAATATTTATATACCTGTATACAAATATATAGATAGTATATACAGTATATAAAAGTGTAAAACAATATTATTATTATTTTTTTAATTTTCTCTATAACTTGTGATTTATGCATAATATTACACTTTTATTTTTTAGTTAATTTTTTAGTTTTTTTTGTTGTTGTATGAACTGTGCTCACAAAGTTATGTTTATAWTATATAAGTTATATACAGTGTTAATAATATATATTTTTTGTATTAAAAAAATCATAAATGATTAAGTATATATATATATATACAGCATATAGTTTTTTTTGATATCATATTTTATTTAAATTTTTGTTTTTATTGTTKTTTTTTGGAAATATATATAACTATTATTCAACTATTAATATCATTAATTTATAGACTTATATTTCATGATTTAACTTTTATGTTGTTGTTGTTGTTTAGTATTAATATACAACTATTTGTTAGATTTGACAAATATGTATAATACCTTAACAAATATTTTATTTATTATTAWTAATAATAAATATTTCATGTTATATTGTAAACACTTATTTTATTTTTAGGTATTTTGATAATATAATAACATTTTTATTTAAATATTTTAAATAATTTACTGTAGTTTGTTTGCATAAAGTTTTTCACAACATTTACAAAATTCAAAGTTTAAAYACAATAAATACCGGTATATATATATATATTGATATATACAATAGTRCAGTACTAATAAATACTGTATATATATTATCAAAACTTAATACAGCAGTATATTTTTGAAAAATGCAATTAACCATTTTTGTTAATAACATTTTTAACTAGTAGTAGTAATAATAATAATTATTATTATCCAGGATATGACTACCAATGGTGTTTACCATCATTAGTGGATATATATATATATATTTTGAAATAAAAATAAACATTAACATGGTTATATATAGTACATGATTCAATAATAAACACCACAATTAAACATTAAATATCTATAATAATAATAATAATACATATAGTTATTTACCATAAATATACTGTATTTAATGCTATTTAATAGCATATTTTTCAATATCTATATATATTGAGATCATTTATATCATTATTATTATTATTCTAATTATCATTAAGTCTTAATAAGTTTTAAATACAGGTCAGATAAAACTTTTTATTTATTTTTATTTTTTCGACAAAAAATATAATATTTAGTTAACTAAAATCACGAGTGTTTTTCTTTAAAATAAGTAAAAATAACAACAAAAAAAGTAAATAAAAATTTTTCCAAAATATATTATATTAAACACTGTACAGTATATAAATGAAGTTTTTATTTTATCATAAAAGCCAATGTTAGTAAAAAAAATGTTTTTGAAAAGTTTATCATATTTTGTCATAAATTMTCTCTCTCTCTCTATATATATATATATATTATTATTATTATTATTAAATCATATATATRTGTGTGTGTTTTAGACAACTTGTTCAACAGTAATAAATATAACTATGATTTTTCATAATTATTTGGCATTTACTCCAGATATTTAACCTTATATAGATATAGCTATTTATTATAATATTATTGTATATATATATATATATATATATATACTTTATTAGTTATATAGTTGTATATAATTTCAATATCATATAATTTTTGACAATAAAATTATTTATACAGACTAGAAAATATTTTTTTTGCTAACAAAATAACATATTTTACTTTAGATAACTAAGTTAATAAATAGCCATTAATATGGGAGTGAAAGATAGATAGATAGACTAAATATCATCCATTATACTGTATATTATCTATTATTTTATGTGTGTGTTCACAAAATATAAAGATACTCTAATATTATAATAATACTAACGACACAAATAATATACAGGTATTCAACTAATTTTTTTWAAAAAATAGTTATAAATAAAACAATTATTGCATTTTGAAAGTAATTGATATGAAGCTATTTTTGCCAATAATTTTTTTAACAAATAATTGCTTGAAATCGGAGATCATATATATTTATATATATAAGTTTATATATATACACTGTATTTATAAAACACTACAACAACAACAAATGGGGAACCAATTGTTTTTAGTTAGTCCACTGAAAKAGAGAGAGAGAGAGAGAGAGAGGACTGGACTATAAAAACTAGTGTATAGTTGTCTTGAGTGGTGAAGGCATATGTGAATGATAGCACTTAAATATAGGGTAAAAGCCATTTGATTAATAAAGTTTTTTTTCGCTGTAAAAACTAATTGCAAATTATTTTTAAAGAGAAATCTTAAAGTTATCAGTAGTTATAATAAGTGGTCTATCAGTCAGTCCTATTGTGTACTGTATATATACATACAGTTTTTGCCAGCAAAATGAGTGGGTCTAAGAGTCGGGAGATAGATAGAGAGGGAGTGGGACATACTCACAATCAGCGCAGCACAGGTATCCCCAATACAATGGTCTGCATATGTGTGTGCGCTTATCTATTTATAATACACACACATATATATCTTATGTGTGATGGCTTATTGATAGGAAAGTCACTTTTTATTTTAGTTGCACTTTTTTTAGGCACAAATTATTGCCTGTCAATTGTGAGAGACGGCAGTAAAAATGTTAGTCAGAGAGAGAAGTAAAATAAAATATATATATATAAAGTACATAAGCCTGGGATGAGTTGGGCCTTGAAAGTCAAGACACTCTGACTCTCTCTCTCTCTCTCTCTCTCTCTCTCTCTCTCTCTTTGAAATATATAATGAACACACCGGGCTTTTTTATGCTACCTTTCCATCACACATACATTCATACACATAAATATATACATACACACTGATCACATCCAGTGTCCCGCAAACGAGAGAAAAAATTTTAAGACTGTTTTTATCTGATTTTCAAACATTTTTTTGATGTTGAAGTCACTCGAGATATATATATATATTGTATATTCAAAAAAAAAAGTTTTGACCAAAAAAATGTTTACTTTGTTTTGTTTTTTGTTGAGTTTTTTTTTGTTGGAAAAAACAAATAAAATTATGTATGCATTTCATAGACTGTCCAGACATGTATATAGTATTACATTTATACTGAATATAATTTAAATAATATTGTTTATATAATCATAATACTATTACAGTACTACTAATAATAATGATGMTAACAATAACAAYAACAACAACAATATCATCATAACATTTATGATAACATTGTTAGAATAATTATATTAGAAATAATAATAATAATAATAATAAATTAAATAAAAACAACAAAACAAAAATCACTATACAATAAATTAGCAATAAATCTTTTAATTTATAATTTATGATTATTATAATTATTTTSTATATTAAAAAATACTAGAGTTTTTATTCAATGTGATATATAGTATACATATTATTGTATAATAATAATATACAGTGTTATATATATACTGTATATATATATTACTTAACAATACAATAAACAACACATGTTTTATGTTGCAAACAACAAAAATAATATATTTAATTTGCCAGAAAAAACAACAACAATAATAATAATTATTATTAATTTTAATGTAATGTTTTAAGCCATTTAACAAAACTGAAAAAACCATACACACAAATACAGTACAAATAGCACTAATAATAATAATAATAATAATACAGTAAATTTTTGTGATGAATTAAAAAAAAGATGTAAGCATTTCATTGCCTTCAGGACATTGGCATCTCATAGGAATGTATAGTCGTTTAGCTCCGGGCGCACACCATAGCCCCTGAGCTGCAAGACTCTCAAAGCTTGCTCTTTATATACCGTATATMTAWRTATATACAGAAACTTATACATACACTACACTTATCGCATGAATTTAACTTATAAATAAATAAAATCAAATAAAACTATAAAGTTTAATACAAATTTTTGATTTGAAATTAATTATTATTACCTTTAAAAAACATTTATTGATATACTAGTATGTGTGTGTAATACACACAAATCAATAGATATGGTTTTATACAATATATACTGTATATATATATATATACATAATATATTGTTATTGCTTTCTTTTGACAAAAAAAATAAATAAAATAATAGATGAGTAGATTATTGCTTAGAGATTTATGTCAAAATTTTTTTTTAAAAATATAATATATATTCAATATATTTATAATCTGTTTTTTTTGTTTGCTCTTATAATTAAATTTAAATCAAATGCTTATAAACTAAACAATATTATGACTGTTAGTTAAAGGCATTGTTTCTTTACAATCAAATTATGATTAATAAGTTTTATTATTAAATATTATATAGTTTTTTTTAAATAGTTTATATACCTGTATATTATACTTATTATATCATATATTATAATATGTGTCTCAAAATAGATGCATTAACTTTTTTTTATATACAATGTTATATATTAATCCTTTTTTACTCATTTGGAAATAAATTAAATTAAATAACTATTTAATGTCTTGAATAATAATATTATTATTTCATAAAAACAATTATAAGTCAGTTATAAAAAAACATTTTATTATTATTTTTATTTATTTATAATCTAACTATCATTTATTAATAGCCTGTATATAAATTATATTACTTTCGATGAAATATATAATAATAGTAATAATAATAATTATTATTATTAGCATTATATAGATTTCAAACTAAAACCTCATTTATAAATTATATGATATATTTATATTTATAGAGTACAGTATATACGGTTAATATTTATAAAAAAACACATTTTCTTATTTTTACAAATAAAAAAAATAATATTATCGTTTTTAAATAATAAATTAAATTTACAGATTTATAAATATATAAATTGAGGCCAAAACCGAGGYTTTTTTCTATAATAGAGGTCACTCTCTCGTATATTTGAACTTAATTTTGTTTTGTCTTATAATTTATATGTATTTAAATAAATATATATATAAGTTATAATATCAATAATAATATTATTAATATTATAAACAGGATTTTCCCGCCATATCTTTAGAGAGAGAGAGAGAAAAAACTATTAGCAAAAACATACGCACAAATTCACACACACACACACACATAGTTGCACATTACAGTTGCACAGGTAGTTTATAATCATAGGTATAACTTTATATATATATACCCAGTATAACCAATGGTCTGGAAGACCCGTTTACCACTAAATGACTTTCTCTCTCTCTCTCTCCTATCACTTAAATTACTAAACATTATTAAGTGATTTACTTTACTATAAGTTGTCTTATTTTATTTTTTTAATAATTTAATGACAATTTCCAGTTAGCTTTTACGTCAATCGTTGTATTAAAAAAAAAACTTTTTTATTAATATATATATATATAAACTTTTATCAAATAAAGTGTATATATAGGGGTTTACTTCATTATTAAATAGTTTCCCATAAAGAAATTTTTGTATTTTATTTATTAAAACATTTATTATCTCATCGTTTGCTTTAATTTTAGTTTCCAGTTGTTATTATTATTATTTTTTTTGAATTAATATTAGAAATTTTATTTACTTATATTTTTATAACTTCTCGTAATTTACAAAATATTTTTACCTAATTTTGTAATCAATTATATGTATATAAATTAATTTATACATTTATYTGTTGCAATTTTTTTTGTGAACAATTAATGTATACACACACACACACACACAATGCACTGTGAATACAATTACATACTATACTCTACAATATATAAAAAAAATTATAATGTAATATTAAAGCAACATTTTCTTGTTTATTAATAATAATAATATTGTATATGTTTATTATACTATAGTAGTATATATATATAAATTGAAAGTTACGTGAATTGAATTAATAATTTTATTGAATATTTTTTTCATTTATAATAAGATAAGACAAAAGTACAATGTTTTAAATCTATAATAATAATTATATATATATATATAGTATGTATGTATATATAATATATTTGACTAAATATTTGTAAAAATAAAAAAAAACATTTTTAGTTGATTGTCGACGTGAAATGTAATCATTAGTTTTGGTGAATTTAATTTATATACTTATATATTATATATAACTTATATATATTATATATATATATATATATACTGTTTAAATGTTGTCGACCCCATTCCCAATAATTTTAACAAATTTCTACATTTATTTCTAGCATTAAAATCAAACAAAATAATAAAATGTAATAAATGGCCACTTATTGGTCGACTCTCACACATATGTGATATGGTCTTAAATATTATATATTTTTTTTAAAAAAAAGTTAGTTATATTTAATCGGTCACATCAGTCATCCTTACTTATACTGTATATAACTTGTGTCATAGATATACAGTATTTCTTTTTTGTAGCGCACAGTTAGCTCTAATGCAAAGCCTACGCGGAAATACAATTAAAAACCACCAAAAAATAATAATAATAAAAACAAGTTGCCATCACTTTATATATACAGTATATGATCACAAATAATATACCTTAGTCTTGCACACCAACAAAAAAAATCAAAATAATAATAAAACATAAAACAAAAAAATATTTAAATACATTCAAATATAAATTTATTACTAAATAATAATAATTATTATCAATGACAACTATTGATTTTATTTATTTAATTTGATATTTATTGCACAAATTTCACACACAATTCAATGTCTGTTTGTTTGTTTGTTTTTTGGGAACAAAAAAAATTATTTTATTTATTTCAATTTAATTAATACACAATTATCTGATAGTTACCCAATAATAATTATTATTATTATATTTCTGTTATTAAAACGATTTAATTTAGTCATTATTTATTATTTTTATTAAATCTAATCGATTATATTCACAAAAAAATATATATAGTATATATATAATATAGTAATTAACTTTATATATATTGTATTTTTCTAAACAGTATTAATTAATTAATTGATTATTAAATAAAAAATATATTTATTTTTTTTTGTAATTAAAAAAGATTAATATTGCTAATTAACTGCTTATTAGGAAAAAAATTTCAAATCAATAATTACAACAACAAAAAATAACCTTAGATAACATTTGATAAAACATTTTTTAAATATAAATTTATAACATGAATTTTCATATTATCCAGATCAAAATCAAAATTTATATTCATTTACTTTATATGCAATATATAYAATACAGTATATTTAAAAACCAATTGGTTTCTAACTCGCCATCTATTTGACTATAGATTAAGTTTATTTTGTCACCAAAAAAAAAATAGGATCCATAGTTAAATTAAAATGTTTATCAAAAAGTTATCTAGTTAATTTAAGATTAATGATATTTATTACTAGCTTATAATTAGATAAACTATACACTAGCAAATAAATTATGTTGTATTTGTCTAAACAATTTATTTGCTTTTTAAAGTATTGTATATACAATGTAATCATTATAGCATTTTTTTTAAAAAGTTTCTTTTACTTTATAATTCACTCAACCTTTCAATTTATTGATGCATTAAATTCATGAGTTTTTTTTAGTATTGAACATTCAATTGAAATAAATTATTTGTAGAGAATATAAAACTTCATATATATATATAGATATATATATATAAATTTATAAATATATTTTATAAAATAAAAACATCAATTTTGACACCTTTTTTCAAGTTTGTGTGAGAAAATAAAATCCGTTTAATAAGTTATTTAGTTTTTTTTTTAAATTTTATTTTTGTCGGATAAGTTTTTCTTCAATCATAGATTTCTTAATACAAAATAATTTTAATATAGTATATAACTGTTAATTAATTTTCTAAACTCAAAAAAACTAATTATCAATTGCTTATTAAGTCCAAGAAAGAGAGAGAGAGAGAGAGAGAGAGAGAGAGAGARAGAAAGAAAAAAATTAAGACATAAATTAAAATGTTTATCTAATTTTAAACGATTATCTGATAACGATTTTTTTTAGTTTTTTTTTTAAAAAACGTGTATAGTTTGAATTAACAAAATTAATTTTGTTTATTTCATAATTATCACATTAATTTTTATTGTTGTAAAATAAATTTCCCAATTGTAGTAATTCAATAATTACTTTATTATAAAACTTATTATTTTATGATTTAGCAATTAGTTATATCTGTATAATATTTTGTAATAATAATAATAATAATAGCCATTTAATGCTACTATTTAATATTTTAGCATAAATATGTATACATATTACTTATAATATTCAACAAACAAAAAAATTGCTTAATTGCTATTATTTTGCACACATCAACAAAAAAATATATATAATATACCATAATATATATATATATATATATATATATATTGAATGTTGTTTTTAATTAATTAACTAATTAATACCTGTTTTTCATATTATATTTTTTACCTGTAAAATACATACATACATGCACTATTAAGCAATTTACAAAAAAAAATCTAATTTTTTTTTTAAAAATACTAAAAAGATTTCTAAATTATGATATTGTCGTAAAATGATTGCACCATTTTTTTTGTTGCTGTTGTTATTTGTTTCGGTATACTGTTATTTATTGTCTACACACAGGTATGTATAATATATGTCTTTTAAAATAAATTTTTATATATTTATAAAAAAAAGTTTTTTTCTCTCCAAAATAAAATAGTGGATAGAAATTCTTAGAGCTATTAAATAATTTATTATAATTTACAGCTAATATATTTTGAAAAGCCATTGCCTTAAGGCCAGGCAGTCATCTCTTCCTAATTTCTCTCTCTCTCTCTCTCTCTCTGTCTTTCAATCTTTTAGCTTAATTGCGATAAAAATCAAAAGCAATGTCCAAAAAGATTTTTTATTTTGAGTGTAAAAATTAAATACTAAATGATTTCTACACTTTTTTTCCTAAAAAAAATATCACAACACAGTTATCTTCTATCGCAAAATTGAAAATATATTGCATATACTGTACATATGATATATATATATATATATATTTATAGTTTCTCATATATATATGTGTGTGTATTCATCAATGAAGTTAACTATTTATTTATTTTTTATCTTTTTTTATAATTTTCTTTCAAGTAAAATTAACTACTGATAAATAAAATAAATAAGTAGTTAATTACTAATGTATTTATTTAGATTATTGGCGATAATAATTGTAATGATTTTTTTTTTAAATGTTTATACAGAATATTCAATGAGATGGTTATGCTATGTTATGTTCACATATTATTATTGGCTTATTATTTATACAGAAATTTATTTGGTTTTTATTTATAAATAATTATAATAATAATAACTGATTCAATTCATGCAAACTTTATTATCATAACCTTAACTACTGCACACACACACACACACACACTAAAAAATATATATGAATTTAATTATGATAACCAATGGTTTAGATGATAACCAATAATAACAACAACAACAAAATGATTACATTTGTCTAATAATTTTTATTTTCTCAAACAAATTTAATCATTAATTTTTCCTATAAGGCAATCGATTGGAGATTTTGATTTGATTGTATAAATTTATATATATATAATAGATATCCTGATTATTATTATTTTTTGATAATTTCAAACAATTATTTTTTTATTATAATATATTATATTTTTTTAAAAAATCAAAGGATTACACACTTTGATAAATGAAATAATTCTAATAATGATAAATAACATAAAGTCATTAATTATATTGTTTTATCATTTGATGATATGTTAATTGTTTTTCATGTTTGAATAAATATACTTTTCAAATGAGTAGTAAATAATAGTAGTAGTAGTAGTGTATYATAAGTTTTGTTGTTTTTGGCAAAAATAAATAATTTTGATAAATATGTTGTGATATATATATATATATATAAATAAAATAAATAAATCTATAGTAGATATTCTCTCTCCGAGTGTTTAAATTGATTGCATTTGGCTTCAAGTGGTTTCTCAGTAATAGTATTAATGAATTACAACTATAATTTGTAATTTCAAAGATAAATTTAATATTACCGGTGAATGATATAAATACCAAAGAAAACACAGTAATGATTTAAGGACTTAAAGGGATATCCATTTTAATAAAAAAAAATTATACAATAAAAGAGAGATAGAGATATAATTACTGTATTATTGATGTTTGCAATGTAATTCAAGTCAACACATAATCTAATTGAATTACAATTTATTTATTTTTTTGATGTCATTGCCATTAAATATAAATATATCATAACTATTAGATAGTTTACTGTATATWCAGTGTATATATATAYATTTATATTATAATTTATAAATGACATAATTTTTTAATGCTTTAGGTTTTGTCGATTATTATTACTGTATAATATAATAATAATACTGTAAATAGTTAAACAAACACACATTTRTTTGTTGCWATCATTAATATATTATAATACTGTATAACTCAGTCATCACTTTTATATATATTAAAAATATAATCACATTTAGTAAGTGTAATGGCTTGCAGTCAATGTCTGAATACATTAATAATCGATCATTTATTTAGATATACAAAATAATATTATATAAAAAAAATTACTTTAATAATAATAAAATAACATTTCACTCTAGATTTGTGGTTTCTAATATATATATATATTRTATATATATTTAAATATACAGCAAAATAATAAAAAACTATTTGTTTCACAATTATCTTATAATTATCATTTTTCCCAGTACTGTATATACAAACTTTATAATATATATATATTATAACCCGTGAGCGTCACATCATAGCTATTTTGAATTAAAGATTTTTGTGACTTGACTTGACTTTTTTTTATAAATATAATTATTTTAATGATTGCYTCATATATTTATAGTATATGTTTTTTATATACAGTGGAAACATAAATAAATAAATAAAAAGGTTTATTATAAATATTTTTCAAAAACAGAAAAAATATTTTTGCTAATGATTTACATAACTAACCAAATGATTCAGTATTATTGATATTAATCTTGATTTCTCATGTCATTCAATATTATTATTATTTTTGTTTTATCAATATTTATTATATTGACTCATAATAATAATTTTAATAATGTTTGTTACTTTAGAAAATAAAATAAATTATCTTATTATTCAAATTTAACAAATTTTTATAATTATTTTTTAATTTATTATACAGTAGCTACAATATATTTATTATTATTATTATAAAATATAATGCATTATTAAATTATTAAATTGTTGGCATATTTGGGGGGGGAGGGGGAATAAATAACTTATTATAGTTATTAAAAATTATTTTTATCTTTTATATTATCAAACATAAGTAGATATATATATATATAAATATTTTTTTTATATTAATAACTATCAATATTTTTATTTTCTCTGAATATGTTTGCTTAGCAAACTTTTTTAAAGTAAATCAAAAGTTATTATTAAGCAAACAATCTATCGGTTCATTGAAATAAAGTTTTTATTTATTTTATTTCTCTATAAATATAATATATACAGTATATATATATATATATTATAAGTGATTATATATTGCGATATTATATTTATTTTGTAATAAAAATGATTTAAAATAAATTTAATTATCAGTTATATATACATAACATGGTATATAAACAATTTTTATCCAAACAATCTATTTACTTATTATTGAACAACTATTATAATGAATAATTTGATACAAGTGTTTAATTTATTATAATAAAAAAAATAAAAATTTATATATTATCGCATAATCACACTAAACTGGTAACGAGAGTATTATATACAGAATATTATTATTATTAAATAATTTATGTGAAAATATTTAAAGAATATTCAGTTAAACGAAAAATAAGTTTTTAATATAATTAAAAACAAATATTATTACTATTAAACTAAACACAAAAAAAACTTTTCCAAACTTATGATAATATTATTGCTATAATTTTTTTTAATAAAAAAAATTATATCCGAAATAAAACTAATTATTTAAATAATAATAATTTTTTTTTCACTCATTGATATACACTACTGTATGTCTGCACCTAAATGATGTGCATTGAAAAATAAAGGCGTTGTTAACACACATTAATATAAATACATTTAATACACATAACATTTACAGTAATACAGTGTAGAGTACAAAAAAAACATCAATGTGTGCTATTAATACCATACCATACATACACAACAATACATAGGATAAATAGTAGTAGGGAACGGTATGCAAAATGGTATGACTGTGTGTGGTRCTGTACTGTACTATCTGTATATGGACACACACAGCAAGCAAAAAAACGGCATACATTGACAACACAGTGTTATTGCCTTTTTGCTATACGTCTCCACTCTCTCTCTCTCCTCTATCTCCCTTTCCCAATGTCTGGGTATATGACTCTCTCTCTCTCTCTCTCTCTCTCTCTCTCTCTCTCTCTCTCTCTCTGTCTATTACATGACTGTACTGTATGTATGGCTGATACTACTACTACTACTACTATTACTGTACAATACTATATAAATGTAATGCCAATGCATTGCCAGCTGTCGGCCTAAGGCTATACATGAGCTTTAAGTACACTATTTTTGTATAATACACCGTATTGTGTGTTATATACACAGTATTACTAATACTATTTGTATGTTATGTATAGTTAATGGTTATATGAATCACACAAATAATAATCAATTGTCTCATATATATGATATGATTTAATATATGAACATATCTGTGATGATCGGATCCAATTGATCCAAACATACTGTATATGATAGTCATATTGTTTTGTTGTATTTATCATTGAATTAGTCATACTATCCAGTCGTCGCCAACCGTTCAGGTATTGTGGCGGTAGTCAGACATCCAGTCACAAGTCTATCGGTGACCAAACCCCCAGTGATCTCTCTCTCTCTTTCTCATTACCACCGATGATGATGATAATAATGGCCAGTGATTGACCGTCCATTACTACCGTTTAATAGTCATATTAATTCCCGAGTCATATATCATACCTTTCCTTTTTTATATATATCATACACTCTCCGATGTGTTCAATGGCTTTTGGCCGCAAACGTACCGCCGATGTTAAGGCCTACGGGTTTGAATGCCAGGAAAGGCCATTGAAATTAGTTAAACGCGAATACGATAGCGATTACAGAGATTATAGTGATTGCAATAATAATGATAATAATAATAAAATTATTAATAATATTAATAATAATAATAACAACAAAAGTGATGCCAAAAGACGCGACAAACAAAAGGTCTGATCATTTGATTGACTTAATTGAATGTCTTGGRGAGTCATATATATATATATATATGACATCATCTACCAATACATTTGATTTTGATGACCGAAACAAACAGACAAACCAATAGCTTACCATTGATTTCATTAAATTATACCAATTTAGACCAATTTTTCTCATATATCATATTAATTGATCCACTTTTTTATTGACATTTATTATAATTATTATTATTATTATCTATGAATAGGGCGGAGGCATTGACGACCCGTCACAACTGTTCTCTGGCGACCACAACAGTGTCATCCGCAAGGGTATMATGAATGGTATGGTTTTGTTTTTTTTATTTGAATGAATTAGATCCCATACCCATCCATATTAATGTTTATATGTTTTCAACTAAATAGGTATAAAGCCACGCAATAGTGATAATCACAAAGAGATGGTCATTACGGGAGTGACCTCACCGACCGACGTGTTTTGTTCAGTACCGGGACGACTATCATTGCTCAGTTCGACCTCCAAGTACAAAGTGACCGTCGGTGAAGTCCAGAGACGACTATCGCCGCCCGAATGTCTAAACGCCTCGCTATTGGGAGGCGTCCTACGCAGGTATTGACCCCCGCAGATGATGATAATAATAATAATAGTATTAGTTTTCGGGTGTATATAAYTATGACACTCGATGTATGTGTCACTCGGCATATGTTTCTGACCATTAATCTAGTGATTTACCGAAAAAAATGATTGTTTTTTGTTCATTATTTATTTTAATTCATAAATCGGTTTAATTAGTTTTTATTTTTTTTTATTTATCCAAATTACCGCTAATATAATTTTCACATTAAAGTCATTCACTGATTTATTTTTTATTCATATTATTATTATTATTACCGTATTATACAGGGATAACTAATTGTAATAATTGATCAAATAGTTTGCAGTCATATAATTAGCGATTATTTTTATTTTATTTTTTAAGTTTACTATCAGCCGTCCTATTACACCATCAAATAGAGAGAGAGAGAGAGAGAGAGAGAGAGAGAGAGAGATCATASCATAGCATAACATCACATAAGGGGTATTGTGTTTAGTTAGCTTCCAGTGCCCCGAAGCTGATCACGACTTCAAATAACCATTTATTTAATATTTAATTTGTTTTATTATATATATATATAACTCTATGGCTTCAATGACTTCCAACTCTTTTTTTTATCTTGTATTTTGTTATTATTATTATTATGTTTATCTCCCAAATAAAACAAAATGTTTATAAATTRTTTGCTCAAATAGTGAGAGAGAGAGATTGCCATCGCTTTTAACTGTTTACCGATTGTTATGATTTACTGTTTATATATTTATCAGATTTATAGTTAAATATTATTTTATTTTTTAGTTCTGTAAATATTGCAATTTTTTGCGGTTAATTGTTTTTTTTTCTATCTCTACACACTTAATATATAATATAATGAAAACATTATTTATTTGTTATTTTTTTTATTAATAATTGTTTATTATTATTATATATTTAGAGCCAAATCCAAGAACGGCGGCCGATCCTTAAGGGAAAAGTTGGAAAAGATTGGACTCAATCTGCCGGCCGGTCGTCGGAAAGCAGCCAACGTTACACTATTAACATCTTTAGTTGAAGGCATGTCATGTCCTCTTCATATATACATTAAAAATAATCATTAATACTGTGTATCTCTCTCTCTGATGGATATTATTATTATTATTACCGTAGTTATCAATGACTACTATCTTAAGCTAACAAACATTTTGTTATCTTTTTTCTTATTTTTTAAAAAAAAAACATTTACACCTAACACTTGCACACACACACACACACACCAGTAATATTTAATATCCATATTTGAATTATGATTTTCTTGTTTGTTGAAAATCAATTTACAAAAGATATACACCACCACTACTGAGGATGGAGAGGATAGATATAGATAGGGAGAGAGAGGGAACAAGTAGTGACTGAACCTACCTTTTCATWTAAAGTGCCAAAAATGTATAATTAATAGCTTTTTTTGGTTATAAGTATTTTGTGTGTGTGTGTGTGTGTGTGTGTGTGTGTGTGTGTGTGTGTGTGTGTGTGTGTGATCAACACAACAGGCTTTCACTGTTTAGGAGATACTATATATAATAAGATTTTAAAAGTTTATTTTTGGTAATCAAATGATGCATTTTTTGTGTGTTAAAAAAAGAGATTTATAAAATAAAATCTATAACTCCTTTATTTTTTTTAAAAAAGAAAAAAGCAGTCTCCTAGAGTTGCCCTCCCATTTAGTGAGGCCACCCATTCACTACATATATGTGATATGATATGAAAATTATTAATAACAATATTTTCCCCCCTCCAAAAAAATGAAATATATTGCAATAATTATTATTTTTCAAAAAAAATAACTTTTTAGACAAGTGTAACAACTATTTTGTTTGCATTAAATGTATTACATAACTATTAGCCAATGTAATGAACTTTTAGTTTTTTWTATATATATGATAGACTACTCTGTGAAAGAATTTGAGAAATTAAATATATATATATATATTTTTTAATAAATTTTATTAATAAAGGGGACAGGTAGTGTGTGTGTGTTTGTGTGTATTATTTTAATTATCTATAAATAGTGACTATCTTAGAGAGAGAGAGAGATTAAATGAACTTTTTTTTTGATGTTTACCGGCCCGTCATCGCTTATGTAGATATATGTATGGCTTATACTAAATAAGTTTGTGGCACTGTTATGCTAATTACATATTCAAATAAATCTCTCTCTTTCTGGCATAAATTATAGCCATTAGTTATGTATTTAAAAAAAGGATGATCGGTGGCACCGGTAGCTACACTTGAGAGAGAGAGAGAGATAGAAAAAATACATGTGCAAATTCCTAACAACAATTATATAACTGCTGTTTATTAACTAACTATACATTTATATATAAAAATTTTATTTATTTATTTTTATTATACATTAAATACTGACTTTTATCTCTGTTTTTCTCTTTATTTAATCAAATCATGTGTTAATATGTGGTTATAAAATAGATTATATAATTAATAATAATAATAATTTTATTGTTATTATTATTATGTGTTGAATTGTTTTATGAAATGATGATGATGATGACCTAGCTTAGATTGAAAATCTAGATGATATTATTTATAAAAACTATAATTATTAAAATAACTGCATTTATATTAATAGTTATTGGGATAATTCAAATTTATTTAACATTATAAATTTAACAAAATTACAAATAAGTATTTAGCAAAAATCACATTTTTGTGTTGTGTGTTATACATTGATATATTCATTTGTAACAACAATTACACGAAATAAATAGTCTATTATAAAACAATTTACACATTTGATTATTAAACTGATAAAATAGTGTTTAGACATTTGTTTTTTGTTGTTGTATATGAAATCAATGTAATGCCATCAACAACAACAAAAAAACATTGTCTATATATCTGGCCGTCAATAGGCATCATATTATATAATGGGATGTATGCCGAGGGGTTAGTGCCCTTAAGATATATTAACTTATGGCACTGCTATCGATGGACGGGTATTTTATATTTTATAAATACTAATAGACTCTACAGACTTGTTAGTTAGTGTAAGCCCCCCCCCCCCCCCCCCCCCCCCTCTCTCTCTCTCTCTCTCTCTCTCTCTCTCTCTCTCTCTCTCTCTCTCTCTCTCTCTCTCTCTCTCCCTCCCTCTCTCCCCCCCCTCTCTCTCTCTCTCTCTCTCTCTCTCTCTCTCTCTCTCTCTCTCTCTCTCTCTCTCTCTCTCTCTCTCAGTATTTAAAGAGCTCTTTATAACTATAATTAATAGCTTTTGAACACCGGATCGTTGGCCTCGTATAGAGAGAGAGAGAGAGAGATGTGAAGGCATTTATTTTTACATTATTTGACAATATTTTTTTTAGAGATATTTTAATATTATATATAAAATATATCTTTTTTTTCAACCAAAAAAAAACAAAATAAATTACACACAAATTATTTTATTGCTTAGAAATTTGAGTACATTCTTAAAAATACATTTATTAATTTGTTTGATGAATTGATTTTAAAAATTTTTTTATTAATAATTTTTTTGTTTGTTTTTTTCAATACAATTTTTAGGTGAAGCAATACATTTAGCCCGCGATTTCGGGTACGTATGCGAGACAGAGTTTCCCGCCCGACAAATTGCCGAATACCTGTGCCGTAACCACTCGGATCCATCGGATATGTACCGACGAAAAGAGCTGGTGTTGGCCACTAAGTAAGTCATCCGTTTTTAATTAAATCTATATATATATACACCTACCTATCCATTGTGTTGTTATGGGTCACCCAAACTTAATTTGCTAATGATTTTTATTTGTTTGTTTGATTAGACTACTAATGTATTTCAAAATTGTCACATATTTTATAGGGTTTTTTAATAATTTTTTTGTTGTTAAATATGATCATGTTTTAGTGATTATAAAAAAAATATATAAATACTATATATTTTTTTTATTAAATAGTTGTCATTGATATACAAAACCAAATTGAATCAGATATAAAGTTCTCACAGTTTTTTTGTTTGTTTGTCTCAAATTTATTAATAATATTTAAAATACTTTTTATTTTTTTAAAAACCAAACAAATAAAACTAAAATTTAAAAAAAAAATCAGATTCACGACTCTTATTCCCCCCTAATTTGATGGCATAATTATTTACTGATTTATTTTTATGGCAGTTATTTATTTGTTTATTTATCGTTTATTTATATATTTATTTAAAATTAAAAAGTTATGTCATGAATATTCAATATTTTTAATATATTAATGTGTGTGTGATTATTTAAAAATATTTAATTTATCGTCAAAATTTCTCTAATATTTTTTTTAAAACTATATTAAATTAATACACTAAATAAACTTTTATTTATATTAATTATATTTATGTTGGAAAAACACGGATTTGATTTTATTTATAATATATTTTTTTCTGCGCCAATAATTGATGATAAAAATAATTATTTTTTAAATGCAGAAAATTGAGATCACTTTTGTCTTTAACAAACATTTTTTTAAAAAATAAAAATTATATATAATATAATTTAAATGTATTTATAAATAATCAATTTTAGATTAGTTTTTTTTTTGAAAACTAATTGAATTTATTATTATTATTTAATTTCTATATCTAAGTATGTTAAGTTGGAAAGTCTAGTGTAAAAAATTATTTATTTTTTGTTAATAATATTTATAGAAATTATCGAAATTTAAATTAATTGAAGCAGACATATATATGCATTTTAAAAAATATATTTTATTTTTTAAATATTTTTTTAATGACAATTAGATTGCATTTTTAAAAAGGCTTTTAACGACTAGAGAGAGATTTTTTTTGATAGTTTAACGCAACTTATATACAATATTATCGATTAACTCATATATATATATAAAGCAATCAATTATTGTTATATTATTTGAATGTCTTTTGATTTTTCCAATTGGGAGGAGTAATGATTTTTTTCAAAAATAAATTAAATTAAATAAAAAAAAACTAATTTTCATATAACTATAGACTTATAATGCATTTCCACATATAAATTAATAAATATTTAGATAATATGACAAATGACCTCTACTTTAATATTTTTTTTATTTGACACATATATCTATAAAAAAAACAATAATTAATTTTTTGTAACCATTTCATCTTTTTTTATATATATAAAAAATTAGGCAATTGTTGAAGGAGTTCATCGATTTGCTAAACCAGGACCGGTCGCCACTATGTAATACCCGGCCCCAGACAATACTCGAGCCAAACATTCAGCGAAATTTGACACATTTTTCACTCATCACACACGGCTTCGGTAGTCCAGCCATAGTAGCAGCACTTACGTCAGTCCAGAATTTTATGACCGAATCGCTCAAATACCTCGAAAAGCAATTAAGTACTTATCAAACGGCTACTGGTGCTCATATGCCCAATGCAACCTCTGCTCAGATCGAGACCAAAAAGGAGATCGATTTAGTCAACAAAAAGTAGACCACATTTTTACTATTATTATATTATTAATAATCTAACCGACCCTTCAATCTATATAAATATATATATAACTTAAATATATCTATATATATATATATATCTCTCTGGACCTGTATGTGAATCATCTACACATCACCTATAAAAACAAACAAACAAACCCGTCGCGTGTGTGTATGTGTGACTATGTGTGTGCACAACCATCTAAACTCTCATCACATCAAAATCGCATCAACAAATTTGAACAATTATTATTAACTGTATTTCTTTTTTTTTTGACATACCTGTGCCACCAAAATACATCACATCCATACATTTATTATTATAATTGATAATAATAATAATATTATTATTATTATTGATAATTTTTAGGCAATACTACACATACACCATATAAATATTATTATATTATTATTATAAATATTATAAATATAATTATTAAATAAATTTTATGTTTATTATTATTATAATTATTATTTACATTATTATAATAATTGTTGACGACATGTGTTTGATTTAAATATTATTAAGTCAACACTTTTGTCAAAATATTATATAAATAAATATATTATTATTATATTATAAATACACTCTTTTTTTGTTGGCCAAAACCCCTTAACATATTATTAATTGAATTATTATTATTATAGCATAAATATATTGTTAACATTATAAAATAAAACAAAACCAAAGCTTTTTTGCATATATTTAAAAACAAAAATTAAATAAAATAATATCACATATTTCGAAACAAAATTTTTATTGTATAAAAAATATAATAATTATGAGATAATTGTATAAATAAATCAATACATAACACACATACACACACACACACACACAAACATTATACATAACAAACAAAAATTATATGATATGATAATAATAATGTTTGACATAAAAACAAAACAAAAATAAGCTGCCGTTCCCTTTGTGGCCAAATAAATATATCTCCAAATATATGTTCGCTAAATATAATTTTAATTTTGTTGTATTTATAATTTTTAAAGTTTTTTTCCTTTATATATATATAAATATAAAAAATAATTATTTGTTTGTTTGTTATCTACAATCTGATATACAAAATACGACATGCATTTTGATTGAAACAAAAAATATTAGCAATTATTATTAATATTATTTTTTTTTATTATAATTATAATGATTATTATTATTGATGATTTTTTTAGTTTGAAAAATTTCAATTATAAATGCAATTGATTATTACATACATACATACCCTGTATATGTTGTTGTGTTTCGCTT
This sequence comes from Oppia nitens, assembly GCF_028296485.1. Classification (NCBI taxonomy): domain Eukaryota; kingdom Metazoa; phylum Arthropoda; class Arachnida; order Sarcoptiformes; family Oppiidae; genus Oppia; species Oppia nitens. The sequence goes on from NW_026533199.1 coordinate 1,515,027, forward strand.
ATATATAATATATATTGTATAATTGTATTGCTCCTTAATTTTGTTTTCCCCTCCTCCCCCCTATTATTTGATAACTTTTAAAACAAAACAAAACATAAAACAAATCAAGCATTTTAATGTACAGATAATTGTAATGATGATGATGATGATGATTTTGGTTAAATAATAATAATCACTAACTATTATCATTATTATTATTGTTAATTATTATTATAACTTTTTATTAATATAATCGCGGTGCTTTTTGGAATTTATTGAGATTTTTTTTTAATTTTATTTTTTAATAATTATTTTTTTTTGGTTAAATATTATCAATTGAATATGTAATGAAATGTTATTGTTTGATTATTATTTATATATTATTTGAGATTATTTTTTTTTGCTGATAGCTTAATATTTATTAAGATTTTTTTTGTTTTGTTATTTTTAGTCTTTTTTTATATGAAAAAAATCTACTTTTAATTTTTTAATTGTAGTGAAAGGACTGATATCCAAGAGATTATATGCGAACACATTGAATGCAAATATTTTTTTTAAATTAATTAATTATAATAATTATTATAAGAAAAAAATTTATATTATTAATTAAAAAAGGAGCGCTCAGTTTAATTTAATTATTATTATTATTATTATGAATAAATTATAATTGTATTAAAATAAATAGAAAATATATTTAAAAAAAATTCAGTGTTCAAAAAATAAATTGTATTATAAATAAAACACAAATAAATTTTGTGCATAAAAAAATACTACCCAAATATTATTATTATTATTACTACATAATAATAATTAATAATAATAATAGCAAATAAATCATCAAATCATTAGACATTATATATAAATTAAATATATATATATATATATATATATATAACACATAAACACAACTCATTGATATAAATTAGTTTTAAAACAAAAACAAACTATTAATAAAAAAATCATTTTTGTATTTAATAAAAATGATATGTATTTCTCTGAGACAAACAAACAAATGGCAATATTTGTGAATGTTTTTTGATGTTTTTTTTTGAAAAATAAAATAAAATAAAAAAAATAATTTTAAACTGAATCTATAAATTATTTTCTGATTGTTTTAATCAGTTGATCAAATTGTGGGCACAAAACAAAACTATCATAAAAAACAAAAAATCTAGATATTATTAAAAGATTTTTAAAAATTAAATTAGATTATAATTTGAGAAAACAATTTTTTTTGAATGATAAATAAGTTTTTAAATTATATATACAATATTAATATAATATAATCAAACAAAAGCAATGATACACAACAACTACAACAACAATAATAATAATTCAAAAATAGTTTTTTTTATATTGAAAACAACTTTGATTGAAATTAATTGATATCTTATATCATATTTGAAAAAAACAAATAAATTTATAACAAAACAGATGATAATTATTATTAAATAACATATTATTATTAAATATTATTTTTTTTTGTTTCTGTAATTTGTTTTGTGTGAACCCTTTAGGAAAAATTATATAAATTTATATATATATATATATACCGTATATTTGTTTCAAAATCAATAAAATATTAATCAATTCAATAAATAGTTGTAATTGTCTTTTCATTTCCTAATTTATTTACTTATTTAGATTTTTTTCCAAATTATTATTAAATGTATAATCATTGAAAAGCGTTTAGAAAAATTACAATAATAATAATAATATGATAATAAAAAGTTATTTTTTGTTGTTGTTGCTAAACAGTGATATCGATTTGTGAGAAAATTAAAATAAATAAATAAACTAAAAAAAAATTATATTTAAATTTCTCAGAAAATTATATTATCAAAAATAGGTCACAATCATTATTAATATTATATAACAGTTAGGAAATAAACAAAAAAAAATAATAATAAATACATTTAATTGACTTAAGATTTTTGCATCATTTAAATATAAATAAAATACACTAAAAAAAAATTTTCGGAGAAATAAATAATTATATATCAATTGGACTTTTTTTATATTATATATATTTTTTATTTATTATTGTTGTTCATATAGAGAAAATGCAATCATATGAGTATATAATTTTCAATTAATCAAAAATTGTTTTTTTTATTATAAATTTTAATCTCTGCTTGAAATTAAATGACAATTTTAATTGAAAAACACATTATTTTTTTCTTGGTTTGGATTTTGCAATCCATTGAAGGAAATATAATATATATATACAACAAAATAAAACTAAATGTAAAATAATTTGCATAAAAATATTTCACAATTTATAATTCAATGAATGAATGAWTTTTTTATATAATTCATTAGTCAGAAAAAACAACTATATTTATATCTAAGCTATAATTACTATATATATATATATATATATATATATATAGTATAGAGAGAGAGAGAGAGAGAGAGAGAATATATATATATATTCACTATAAAAAATATCACCAATTATTCAAAAGATCATTAATTTATTGATAATTTTAACTAAAAAAATAATCGAAAATTAATTATTTCATAGTTTTTTTATTAATTATTAAATTAGTAGTAGTAGTAGTAGTAGTAGTATAACGACAATAAATTAGTGARAAAACAAAATTATATTATATAAGAAAATTATTATTAATATAAAATAAAGACAAAWATTAAATTAAAAATGACTAAATAATAGAAAATTTATTTTTAATAAAAAAAATTATACTATATTTTACATAAAATAAATTGAATTSAATTGACTGGTATAAAACTTTTGAACATTTGGCAATCCTATTGACGGCAACTTCGGTGTCCACTAATTGCCGATAGTATTGTATGTATCGAATGGCTAGCGTTGCCAACACTACTAYTAYTACTACAGTCACTATATCGCTATCTATTGTCCAAACAGTGTAAACAAAACTAAATATTTATAAAAACATTTATTACGAAAACGTTTTGTTTGTTTCACTTGTTTTTCATTATATTATTCATCAATAGTTTAAATTATCGCTGAAGAAGAATAAGAAGAAGAAGACTATTACCACCAAAAAAAATGTCCACAAAAAAGACAAAGAACGACGATATCATGAAACTTGATTTGTATGAATTGTTTGCCATTTCGGTGGACGCGACCGCACAAGAGGTTTGTTTTTGTCCATCACTTTTCAAATTATAATTTGAAAGTTGATCCACACTTTTCAAAGATGTTTTTATTGGGGATCTAATTGTAATCAATCATTTGTTTATAACCATAGATCAAGAGTGCCTATCGACGACTGGCTCTTAGCTGTCATCCCGATAAAAATCCCGACAATCCGGCGGCTGTCGAGCGCTTCCATCGGTTATCCAAAGCGTTAGAAATACTGACCGACGAGACGGCAAAGGTTTGTACCGATATTTACGGACACATTTAATCTTCAGACACGTCCTAAACACCAATGATTTTCTTTTGTTTGCAGTCGGCGTACGACAGACTACTGAAGTCACGCAAAGCTAATGTATTGCGAAACAAACGATTGGACGAAAAGCGGCAAAAAATGAAGGATAAACTCGAGGAACGAGAAAAGGCTGCACAAGAATACAAGTACAGCGAAGAAGAAGCTGAGGAACGGCTGCAACGGGAGATCGAAAGACTCAGAAAAGATGGATCMAAACAATTGGAAACTGAAAACGAATTGTTAAGACAACAGATCGAAGAAGAGATGAAACAAAGACTAGAACTGGAGTTAACCAAAAGTAAATGTTTACCAAAATTAAAGGTTAGCCGAAAATCGAAGACATTTGACTTCAGAGAAGACAGTCTAAGGAGTTGTTTGCAAGAATTCGGTGAAATTAATGCATTTGTTTTGACTAAAAACCAGAAGAAAGCACTGATTGAGTTCAATGATTACGAACAGACTGTCAAAGTGTTTGACAATCGCTTCCGATTTGAACACTTGTTTACTATTGAATGGATTGGCGATAGACAGCAACYAACTACTGATGATCAMTCACATACCGTTCCTCCGAGTCGACCACAAATGCCTGTATTTAATGCTAGTTTTGTAACCAATAATAATGATCAACAAATAACTGAAGACTTTAGCAGTGATTACGAGAGTCTTGTACTGAGAAACATGAGGGCAGCAGAAGAACGAAAACGATTGATCCGGCAATTGGAGGAACAGGAGGTCAATGGTGTCGATAGTTAGCAAAAATGTTTTTTTTTGAAAATTAGTTTTAAATTAATATTATTAATGTCATCAAAAAAATATTGATAATTATCTCTTACATTATCTTTAAATTTTAATAATGAAATTATTTTTTTTAAAATTTTGTGTAAATAATTGTAAATAAAAAATACTTTTTAGTTAAAAAATTTTATTTCAATTATATATATTAATTAACAATATTTTTTGATTTGTTTCAAATAAAAACAAACATTTTATAAGATTTATGCAACAAAAATAAAATTCAAAAATTTTTTATTTTAATCAATAGTTAATAATAATAATATTACATCAATACTGTAAATTTAATACTCTAGTAACCATTATTGGAAAATATTGTACAATAATGTTATATAATATATATATATATTGATATATACTGTAAAATATGACACCTGTATTAAATGGTAAGTATTATATTTAACTGTATCCCTATATATACGTTATTGTAATACTTCATCGCACTGTCCTCTCATCCACAGCACATGCGCTCCGGATGACTGATCCCTACGAAAATTCCAGTGTATATGTCATCCCTTTACTATATATATATATAYATATATATAACACTGTTTTCTTAAAGCAATTGATTTGATGGTCATTTGCTTAATCAGTTGTTTAAATTTATTATCAGTATTATTGTTATTATTATTACTTTTTTTAAAAAATAAATAAATAATAGATTTTATTAACTATAATCTATAATTTGTTTGACCAAATTTTTTTTAAAAATAATTTTATTATATAATTTTATGTTTTTTTGAAATGATTTGATGACAATGAATATGATAATGAATTCCTAATATTTATTATTATTATTATTGTCTATAAATAAAAACATGGAATTATGTGTKTGTTGTGTGGATTTAATTATTAATAATTTTAATAATTATTCAAAACGTAATTATAATTTGAAAAATTTAAATTACAATCAATCAGTTAACGCCTATTCAACGCTTGAATTTCAATCCGAAATTAAATCTAAATTAATTTATTTTATTGAAAAATTTAATTCATTTTATTAAACCATAAATAAAAAAACAAACAAAATAAATACTTGAAAAAAATTATATTTAAAAACTTTATATTTATTAAAAGTGAATAATATATATAGAAATATATAAATATTTCCAGCAAAATAAAAACTGGATTTGAAAAAAATGAATAATTAAACAATTTTAATGTGAATTCAATAATAATTATTTAAAAAAACAACAACAAAAAAGTGCCATAAAATTTAATGGCACTGTAACCAAGTCTTCCAGAAAAAATAATTAAATTTATATATAAATTATATAAATTTAAATATATAGAAATCTATATTTATAAATGTGATATTAATTTTTGAATTACAATTGTAATTGTTTCCAATGTCTTCCATATAAGATAATATAATTTATATATATATATCTTATAAATTTGTGAAAACTACTACTAATTGTCTTTCAATAAACAAATTTAATTAAACAAAAAAAAATATAATTACTTAAAACTACAAAATCAATAACCAATATTGTCTTCCATTAAGCAATTTTATTGATGATTTGTGATATAATTAATTWAAAAAAATATTAAGTAAATATAAATTTATATATATATATATATATATATATATATATAATAAACTCAATAGCAATCAAAAAAAGCAATAATCTATTGAATTTATAACTAAAAATAATTATTATTACTACTTATCGCTTGTTATTATAATTAGCAAAAATTAATTATTAATTAATTATTATTACATTCCTAATAATCACACCACTACTACTAATAATAATAATTAACTAAATATTATTTAAAATTAACAAAAAAAATATTTATAAAAAAATGGAAAATTTTTCTCAACGTTTCGGACAATTCATTGACATCTATCATACCGTCCACGACAAGGTCTACAGCTATTTGCCGGACTCGTGCCGGGAGGGCAACGAAAAAGTTCATATCAATCAGGGCGCGCGGCGGCGGCGAACATGAAATGGCATCGTTCAGGAGCTTCGACCGGCCCGACGGCCAAATGGGCGCTGAAGGAGAATATAGCGAAATGGATGAATACGAAGGAAAGATGAACGGTATGGTCAACAATGAGCAGGGATTCGGTGGCGGCGGCGGTGGCGGCGAGTTTGAAGGCGGCGGTAAACCGGGGGCCAAAATATCCGAATGGCAGGCCGGCTGGAATGTTACCAATGCTATACAAGTAAACCCATTAACTAATTATTTATCTATTTTTTTATTAGGTTTAACCTTAAAAAAAATATTTTTTTAAATAATCAAATTATTTATTTAATACAATAATAAAAGGGTATGTTTATCGTATCGCTGCCCTATTCGGTACTGCACGGCGGCTACTGGGGTGTCGGTGCACTAGTATTTGTAGCCTATGTTTGCTGCTATACCGGTAAAATATTGGTCGACTGTCTGTACGAAACCAATGAACGGGGCGAAAAAATACGTGTCCGGGACAGTTATGTGGCCATTGCCGAAGAATGTCTGGGCCAGAAATACGGCGGCAAACTGGTCAACATTGCCCAGATTATTGAACTACTAATGACTTGTATATTGTATGTGGTTTTATGTGGCGATCTACTGATCGGATCCTTTCCCGACGGTACTATTGACCAACGATCGTGGATGATGGTCTGTACAATGCTATTGTTTTCGTGTGCTTTTCTAACCGACCTGGGTGCTGTATCGACCTTGAGGTATGCCTATACAAATATAAATTATATATATATATATATATATATATATATATTAGTTTTTTTCAGCAAAAAAATAATTGAAAACTATTAATAATATTTTATTTTATTTTTTTTGGTTAACACTTTTGTTGTATGGTTAACATATAGCTTCTGGTGTACCGTAACTCATATCATAATCAATGTTATAATATTTGGCTACTGTTTTATCAATATTTTCAACTGGCAATGGTCTAAGGTATGTCACCCCCACCTACACACACACCTCTCCAATATATTTTTTTTGAGTCTATGTGTCTATCAATTATCTATTATTTATCGCTTATATATATAAACACTATTACACAATATATAATTTTTAATTACTATAAATATATTCATATATATATATTTTTTTAGGTGACATTCCGTTTGGACGTACAAACATTTCCCATAATGTTGGGCATCGTTGTTTTTAGCTATACATCCCAGATATTTTTACCGGGACTGGAGGGCAGTATGCGTGACCCGTCAAAATTTCAGCCAATGTTAGACTGGAGTCATATCGCGGCAGCAGCTTTCAAAGGACTGTTCGCTTACGTAGGATTCATGACTTTCGGCGACGAAACCCAAGAGGTTATAACCAACAACTTGCCGTCGCAGGGCTTCAAAAATGTGGTCAATATGTCGCTGGTTATCAAAGCCCTACTGTCCTATCCGTTACCGTACTATGCAGCGGTCAATCTACTGGAATCGGCATTTTTTCGCGGAAAACCAACCGATCAGCGACCCGACGGCGAAGGCGTCCAACCGTTTCATACGTGTTGGGCACGAGATAACGAGTTGCGCGTCTGGGCCGTAGCCCTGCGCGTACTGTTAGTCTTGTTTATTATGTTTATGGCCAGTAAGTAGTCCCTACTTAACATCTATAAACTATTTTATATAAACCCCAAACTAAATATTGTTTGTTTGTTTGCACCGGTAGTTTCTATACCTCACTTTGCCATATTGATGGGACTGGTGGGTAATTTTACCGGTACTATGCTATCGTTTGTCTGGCCCTGTCTTTTCCATATGAAACTCAAGTGGAGTACAATGGACTTCAATACAATCACTTGGGAAGTGTTTATCATTTGTTTTGGCAGTTTTTGCGGCATTATTGGCATATTTACCAGTTTTTCGGCACTCATCGATGCTTATCATCTACCGCTACCATATCCCGGACCACATCCTGTACAGGGCTAACCATATATATAAACCATATAAAACACAGTAACATATGAGTAACAATTAATTGTCTTTCAATTATATATATTTAATTATTTCCTAAAAATTAATTTTGAGAAAAAAAATCAATACAAACAAACAAAACAAATATAACAGCGATTTATAAATCATCGATAATTATATAACAAGTCTTCCAGAAAATTGTTCAAAAAATAAAATAATAACAAATTCATTAGTTTTTCCTTTAAACAAAAATTTAAATAAATTACATATCGTTAACAAACAAACACAAGTCTACATAAAAAAAACAAAAAATAAACGAAAAATTTTTATCAATTATAAATAGCTTTCATATAATCTATAATAATAATCTATACAATTATATACGTATATATATACATATATATATAAATATATATCTCCTCATATAATCATATCAACAATAAAATTATTATATAATATTATAAATAAAATTATTATTAACCTAATGAATGTGTTACCAATTATGTGATACATTCAAATGCGTGACTAGCAATCTATCATTAATTATTGTTAATTTATATATAATTTATTATTTATATTACTATTATATAATATTTAGAGAGAGAGAAAAAAAAACAGAGATCACAATCTATTTTCTAGCCATTAAAATAATAATAGTAAAAAAATGCCACCACTTTTGCTGTGCAAATACGGTATATATATATAGTATATATATATATATATTGTGTTTAAAAGACAAAAAATTTAGTTAAAAAAACTATTTTTGTTTTCATAAATACATTAATTAACTGTATTTGTTGTTTAAGATAATTGTTATGAGTGTTTATTTTTGTTTAACAATTTGCAAGCAAAAAAAATCAATTGTTTTCCATATAAAGTATTATTTGTTTTTTATCTTAAACTAAACTATAAAAAAATGTTATCAAAAACTTTTTTTACTTTTCATTATTATTATTACTTGCTTTCCTATTAATTCAAACAAACAATTATATTTATTTTTTGGTATTTGACACATACAGTACATACACTTATTATTGTTTTTTTATATATACAGTATATTACGATTACTATTATTATAATATATTTTTTCTATTCATTTTGCTATTAATTAATGAATTGAGATTATAAATATATATATATAAGATATATATTACGATATTATTATTGTTATTATTATTATTATAATCTCTTTTGTTATAAAAATACTTTTAAACACATAAAAAATATACAAACATAGAAAACAAAAAACATTATTTAAGTTAAAACTTGTTTTTTATAATTTTAAGTAAAAAAAACTTGAGTTAAAAAAAATCAAAAAGACATTATATAATATTATTAATAATATTAATATATAATAATGCCTTTTGACAAAAACAAAAAATATAAGTAAAAACATTGTCTTCCAATACATTGTCTTAAAAAAAATATTTATCAAATATATATAATATTGAATGTTATTTAAAACAATAATATACAATAATAAAAAAAACATGTGCCGTATATTAAATTGAATTGCAATAATAATAGATACATTCATACAATATTTATCTATATATTAATATATAATTTATATACTATAGTATAATATTATTAATTTTTTTATTTGTAAAATGCGGTCACCTATGGTATATAAAATCACACATACAATACAATACAATATACCTCCTTATAATCCAATTAAAAATTTATATAATATAATAATATATAAAATTAAAGTTAATTAATAATAATATTGTCATAATAATTGAGAAATCTATTGTCTAATTAAATAAATTGTTGAATATATATATATAAGTTGTATTGTTTGCGATAAAAAAAATCATTTATGTGTATTCATAACTCTCTCTATTTATTCATATTATTATTGAATAATGATATGAATATATTATAATTGAAAACAATAATAATGTAGTCGATTGTAGTAATTGTTATAAAATAAAATAAAATAAATATGATAATATTTAATTATTATTATAATTAATATAACACATTAAGAGACTTTATTTTTTATATGATATTTTGCAATTAGCATAGAAATTTAGATAACGTAAAAATTATTATCACTTTTTTTTATTATAAAATTTTGGTAATTTTATTGTTATGAAAGTGTCTCTATTATTGTTTTGATTGACACTTTACTATAACCATCCCATTTGAATCATATATATATATATATATATATATATATATATATATATATATATATAATATACAGTAAATATCTACCAATTGTTTAGTAAAATTAGTTTAACAATTATTTAACTATATTATGTTAACCAAAAAAATAAATATTAGTTACCAATGTGTTTTTAACTAATATATTAGAGTATTAAAAAATATACTATTATTTTTTGTATTAATAATATTCTTTCCATGTTTTAACAATTTTTTTCGGCACCTCATAGATGTTTATCGTCTACCACTACTACATCCCGGACCACATCCTTTACAGGGCTAACCATATATATATATATATGWTAACTAAAAAAATTAGTAATAATACTTATTTTTACAAATATATTAAAGAGACTATTTTTTATCAAAACCAATCAATTTATTTATCGACTATTTTTTATAGCTTTTACAATTTTTATAAAAAAATATACAAAATTTGAATATTTTTTAATGTAAACATTTTAAACTACATAAAGTTATATATATATATATATATATATATATTGTAAAAATAGTATATAATACAATGTAGAAAATTAATTGCTAACATTTATACAATTGGATTGGATAAATATATTTATATAAAAAAAATTACAATAATAATTCAAATTGTAGCCATTATTTTACATATAGTTTTTAAAACAATTGGTTTTTTTTAAAATTTTAGCTTACATAATAAGCTCCTGAAAAAATATGATATATTTAGATACAAGAATAATTATTTATATATATATATTATATATGGTATATAATTATAAAAAAAACAAAATTTAACTTGATAAAAAACAGATAAGAAAAAATAATTAAAAAAAATATATCATATATTTTTTCAACAACAAAAAATATTGGCACAAAAATAATGTGAGTATGAGTTTTGATTTGTTTGGTTATTATTGTTTTTTGATTATTATTATTATTATCATCATTTTTTTTAATGTAATTTCGTGTAATTGTTTTTACAACAAAAAACTATTTAAAATTTTTAAAATAGAAAATTATTACATATTTTTTTTGTTTTGTTTGTTTGCGTTTCGCTAATATAATTACAATAATATTTTCACTATTTATTATTACTATTATTATTATTATTATTAATTATTACATATAAGTTATAGTCTGGTGTTCATCCAAGGACTCCATTGAAGAGCTTCTGACTTTCAAGTGATTAATTGCGGAAACGGTTAATAAAACAGTGAAAACCTATACACATATAGAGAGAGAGAAAAAAATACAATATACCGGTATATATATATAAATTTAGACCAAAAAAAAATATTGATAACAAAAATAAAACCAAAACAAAATAGGAAACACTATTTTTTTAGCTCAAATAATTCAAGGATTTTTTTTAAATATGTTTGTTATATAGTTATTAGAGAGAGATATATAGAAAAATAAATTGTTTGTTAATTGAAAAGTGTGTCCAAACTAGTTGTCTGTATATTAAAAGTGTTTAGTAAAGTGTAGTAAAAATTTTATATTGTAGTAGTAGTAGTAGTAGTAGTAGTCATGTATAAAAAAACTCATACTTGAAATAAGAGAAAACCGGCAAACGATGAAATCCAATACATTTTATGTTTGAATATCCAGTCAACCAATTGAGGTTTACAACCAATCTTTATATATATATATATATAAAAAAACAAATTAAAAACCAACAAAAAAACAAAGAAATCATTAATTAACTAATTAATTATTGTTAATACATGATATAGTTGTTAAGATATTTTTTAAAGATAGTGTTAAACATCTATAAAAAAACAAATGTCAACCAACCCTATTGGGCACCCGTTCGGGTATTTTCGGGTCCACTGATGTACCGTTTATTTTATATTCAATGTGATAACAGCTTTCATCGATAGGATCGGTATTATTGGCAAACTCGGCCAAACCAGTGATACCGCAACATTGTAGCTAAAAAATATATATATAGATATACCAAACAAACAAACAAAAAATTATATACAAATCCCTAAAGAAATTTATTAATCAATTAATTTTTTTTAATTAATTAAAATTTCATTTAGATATTTACTAAAATAAATGTAAATATATATATATATATATATATATATATATATAAATATCATTAAAAAAATCGTAATTTTTTTTAATTTTTAATTTGTTTTTCACTAAACCTGTTCCTGAACTAGATTTCTGGTCCGTTGGTTGACTTCATCCCAACCCTGTTCAACAATATCTGAGACTTTGGTCTTCAAAATGCTTAAAGAGATTATTCCTCCGATTTCGGCGGCAATCGTCAAAACACAGAAAAATAGAAACTATTGAAGAAAAATGCAAATAATTTATATATATATTTTTGATGTCAACATATGATAAATATAGTTTTTTAAATTATTTTCGTAACCACAAGATATGTATTATATATATATATATAAATTGTTTGAAACAATTAAATTTTTTTAAATTTTCAGTTTAATAAATTTGCGATAAGATTTGCTAATAAACTATATTTACAATATATATAATTTATATAATTATCTAAATTTAAAATACACTAATAAACTAAAATGTTGTTAATTTTTTTTTATGTAAAAAAGTTATATTTAGTAAAATTGAGATTTTTTGATTTTGATTTTGAAGATAATGTGAAAAAAATCTGGATATAAACAACTTTCAATGCAAATGTAATTACAAAATTGTCCTATTTTTGTATTATAACTTACATGTGTAATTATAATAATAATAATAATATTGATTTATTAAAATTTACCAGTGCATCTTAATTATATTAATTGAGCTAAAATTTTCTTTAATTTTAATGAAAAAATAAATTATATTTATATATATATATATATAACATAGAAAAAACATTATAATATGAAAGAGAAATGCTAATCATTAATATAATAATTTATTTTGTGTTTTTTTCATTTAAATAAAACTTATTATAATTACAATTAGTTTTAGGCGTTTTAAATATACAAAAAAAAATTAAACTAAATTATATTTAGAGAAAGATAGCGAAAAAATAAATAGTAAAAGTAATATCTCTTTATTGTATATATGGCTTAAGAAAATAATAATTAACTTATATAATCATATATAGTATTTAGTAAATGTATAAAAGAGTTCATTTATTATTAAGTAAAAAAATTTACATAAATTAAAAAATTGTATTTATAATAATAATAATACCATTTTAAGCATACATCCTCCTCGCTTGTATGAGCCCATCCACCCTAACAGGCCTATCAAATAGGATATTATTATTGTTAATACCATTAAGCACACACACACACACACACAAATAATTGGCATATTTATCAAAATATAAATGTCAATAATACAAGTATTTAATGAGATACCGGTATATCACAAATAAAATAAATTAAAATAATATTAAACAATTATCATAATAAATACCATTGATAAACAGTAAGCTCCCTAAGCCGAGTCCAACATATGTCAATGGCTATTTAAAAGAGAGAGAGAGATAAGGCTTTTTTAATTTGTGTGAAATATTTGTGTCTCTGAGCTATAGTATCTCAGCTCCTCTTTCAATAAAAAAATAATTAATTAATAGGTTAAACAATTCAACAACAAAAAAAATGTTTGTATGTATGTCTTGTATGTAATATATGTTTTTAATATTATCTAATAATTTAATAAAATAAAACACTTACTAAAGTGCCGGTAAACAGCCTTTTCATGTTAGATGATGTGCCCAAAGCCCACAACGTGTACGCAATTATTATACTGCCTGTGAGCTGATTAACCAAAAATATCCAAATAAATAATAATAATAATAATAAATAAATTTTTTCAAAAAGGCTTTTATCTCATTAATTTTATACTAAATTATGTTAACATTTGTATAGTGTGTGTGTGTGTGTGTGTGTGTGTGTGTGTGTGTTTCATCATTAACTTTCAACAACAAAAAAAACGAAAAAGTTTATAAATTATAATCATAAAGAGTTATATTATATATATATATATATATATATATTGTTTGTATATTTATATTTTAGGTAATATACCTGTATGTGTCATACAGGTTGTTATATACAAACACATATTGCTATTATAACAATAAAGTATATCTCTTTTACACCAAATGTGAATTGTTTGTCACCGTAACGGTTCCCTGAATTAGATAATTGGGTCAAATATCAGTCATAATTTTTATAGCAATATAATACTGTTTATATCCAACACACACACACGTATAAACATTATATGATTTAAACATTTATAATAATTTTCATGACTTTTTTTTAAATATATTTTTTTATTTGGATGTACTCTTTTCGTGGACTATATTTAGATATAAAAAATATTATTAAAAACATTTTTATTAAATAACCTATAAGTGCTTTACTCCGAAAAAAATAATAATAAATTAAAATAAATAAAATTCAATAAAATTCAATACTTGTATGTATTTTATTTTGGAGAGAGAGAGAGAGAGAGAAATAAAATAATTTGTTAAAAATTTATTGCACTTAATAATACATTACAGTAAAAAGTCATTATATTATATGAATAAAAATTATTATTATTATTATTAATAGTAATAGTAAATGAATAGAAAAAAATCTAATCTTATCGATAATTATAATAAATATTATTAGTAATAGTACTGTATTAGAAAGAGAGAGAGAGAGAGAGAGAGAGAGAGAGAGAGAGAGAGAGAGAGAGAGAGATAGAAAAATTATCAATGATTAACAATAACCAAATGGCCATATATTTTATATATGAATTGATAATACAGTAAATAAATTGATGGATAAAATTATATACTTATTAAGTGAAAATTATTTTAACTGTATATTTTCAAACACTGCACTGGCAATCAATTCATTGCCATTTCCTCATTGAATTTAATAAATGCTGAACAATAAGTAAATATATATATATATATAAATTATATACAATATATTATATATTAGTTTATAGATTACAATATATTATTGATTATACACAAGTGTGTTATGACTATTATTTTTGTCGGATTTTATTTATTTATTTTTCGGGGGTTATTGTCGTATAGTAGTGGTTATGTACTGTAGTGGTGGTGGTCTATAACTACCCAGTCGTCTGTCTATACTCTCCAATATATGTCTGAAAATTTTTATGTGAAATCGGAAGTTATGTATTGTTTTGAAGTGAAAAAAATATATATWTTGTGAAAGATTTGATTCACAGAAACGCAAAAAACCAATAATACAAACAATTTATTATGTTTTTTGAAACAAACAATTGTTGCAAAAAAAAATTTTTTTTGGTCTATACTTTTGTTTCATTTGTTTTGTTTTTGTATATAAAAGTTTGTTGGTTTGAAATACCAATAGAAAAATTTAAATGAAAACAATAAAAAAATCAAAATACAATAACTTTATAAAAGTTTTTAAGATTTTATTTTTGTGAAAAATGTTTTTTTTTAAGTCTGTATTTGCTTTTTCTTATGATATAAATATCAATTTATTATTAATAATTTTAATTTTATAAATAATATTTTATATCTGATAACTATAATATCATATCAGTAATATGATTTTGATTAATTTGATAAATTAATATTAGAAAATATAAAAATAAGTAAATCATTAATTAAATACCATTAGAGTTATTAATTTGCTGCTAAATATAGATAGTTTAGTTTGCTATTAAATTTTTTATATATACATTAGTAACTATAGTGTTTAATATACCGTTTATATATTATATACTATATACTAATACAATGTGTAAATACAGTATTAAATATATATATTTTATTTTTATATATAATGACATTTTTATAAATTTGAGACAAAATTTTCATTACCGGTAATACAGTACTAAATAGTTAACCTTAACTTTGTTTTAAACAGTAGTTTTCAAAAAGGAAATGTATAAAACATTTTTGTTGTTTTGTTTATATAAAATATAAAATTCAAATTACAGTATATATAAAACATTTTTCAACTATTTCTCTCCAGTAATTGATTTAGAAAAGTATTTAATCTAAAAAAATATTGACTAAATATTTAAAAATTCAACAAAAAAATGTATATAATATATATATAWAWAMAAATGTATATAAAAAACAAATTTTTGTCAACTCTACTAAACCATTAAATTTTCAGCAAACAAATTGAAATATTATCTATAAAATTATTATTACTGAAAAAAATTCCAACAATTTTTCCAACAATTTTATTGCAGAAATAAAATGAAATTTTATTTTTTTAATATTTTTTTGCTACTGACTAACAAGTAATAGRCATTTAAACAAACAAAAAAATATTCAATTTGTATAATATTTATTATTAATAATTTTTTTTAAATACTAATTGAATTAAATTGAATAATAAGTTTTCTGTTTTTTGCAAAGTTTATACAGTATTACTGTATATATAATATGCTATTTGTTATTCAATAAGTTTTTATTTTGTATATTCATATACATTATATACTATACAATATATTTACTTGTATTTTGTCATTTGAGATTCACAGCTCATATATCATATACAGTATATTAGAGGACAGTTAARCTGAACACATAGTTATAATATATAATATGTTAAACACTAACTAACCATTAATTAAAACAATTTGTATTATAATACTATAGATGAATATCAATCAACAAAAACATAAGCATTATTAGTGTAACAACTAATACTCTATTGTCATATCCAAGCATACRRTATATACKGTATATAAAAGAGACACACATTTTGTTAATAACAATACATTATATATATATTGTAAATTATTTGCTAGTATTTCATAATATATATATACAATATTATACATATATATGATAGGAATTAGTGCATAAAACTAACGTTAATTATATATGACTTTTGAGGTGAACGTATCGCCAAAATTTTATTATTATTTTTTTGGGCAATTTTTTTGCGAGAGAGAGAGAAAACATCGATAATTTTTTTAAATCACATGTTTTTCTAATCAATTTATAATAAATATATTTTGAGTAACTTACTAATTAATACCAGTAATTGTTTAATTTAAAAAAAATACATACCCATGTGAGGAATGCCAACAAACATACCAAATGTTTAACMAGTCCTGCTATACATCCCATTGTATTTTTTTTTGGTGAACACAATTTTATATGATATAAAACTCAAAAAAAATATATATTTATYTAACAAATATATATTTAGTGGAAATTGAAATTTTAGCAATCACTTTTTCAATTTTTTGTTMAATTAGTAATTTACTAAATGAATATATTTAATCACATAATGTTTGAATAATAATATTATTATTAAATTGAAATTTTTATATATATATTTCAAACACACAAATATTCAGAATTATATATATATTTAAACACCAATTAATTTGATGTATTTTTCTTAACTTTAGATATATATTAATACTAAAGAATCTCTTTTTCAAATCATATATAATATTATATTATATATGAAATATAAACAACTAGTGGTTTGAGTCAGTGGTTGGGGAGGTTTTGGGTAACCAAACAACTACTTGTGTGTGTGTGTATTGGTTATACTTTTTTTTAAGGGGACAATAAAATAAAGAGAAAGACGATTCTAGTGTCGACCGTTTGGTAGCTGAACTCAAAGCTGACTGTGCTCTCCGGTGCTGACAGTCTGTTGTTGTGGTAGTTGTATTGGCGCACTGGTAGTCAAAGAAGGAGAGAGAGAGAGAGAGAGAGAGAGAGAGAGAAAGAGAGAGAGACTGTATGTTTGAATTACTAGTCGTTTCTCCGCTTTCTTTCTCCTAACTATTATAAAACACTTGCTCTTCGCATGACTGGATTAGCTCAGCTCAGGGCTCAGTCAGTCAGTCATACATTCAATATATTAGTATTAATATAACTCTCCAATAATAATAATAAACACAAGACTTGCCTTCAATAATAATATTATGAAAATCACTTTTTTTAAATGTAAAAAAACTTTTATAAAACTACTATTTAATGTCATTTTTAACGCAAATCTCTCTCTCTCTCTCTCTCTCTCTCTCTCTCTCTCTCTCTCTCTTTCACTTACTCACTCACTCTCAACTAATATCTATAATGATTATGTCAATCAATGTTATTTTTTCTCCAAAAAAACCAATTAWAAATTAAGTTTATAAACAATTATARCAATTTCATAACTATTACTGTTTATATTATAGTTAATACAGTATATTGTTTTCATTATTGCTTAAATAATATTTTACATTATCCGCCCATAAATTAATGTGTTTTTCTTTCAATTAACTTTTTTTGCTATAATTATTAATTTTAAAATTAATATATATATATATATATTTATTTATATATATTATTAATTGATTTGTTCAATAAAAAACTAGTCTATAAGTCTAATAAGTCTCAAAGTCAGTGCTAAATAAATTATATAATTAATATATATAACGTTATATATATATAAATTTATATTATTTTTTTTTWATTTAAAGTGTGCATTAATTATAAAAATTAACATAATTAATAATAATTTTAAATGTMTATAAGCAATAATTGATAAATTTACATTGCATTTAATTTGACATAAACCCGTTTAATTTTTTAAAATGTTAATTAACTTTTATTAATACATATTTCCTGTCATAATATAGTTAAGCGATAGATTAATATTTAAAAAAAATATTTATATAAATTATATATATACTTTAGTATWTTAACGTATATTTGGTTATTAATATTAATAACATTTAAATTATTAGTTTTTGAAAAATATTTTTTTTAAAAACCTAACATTAATCATTGATTAATCAATAAAAAAATATATATATATATATCATATTAGTATTTCAATGAATAAGTTTCTAATAATATTTTTAGATAAACATATAAAACTTTAGTTTTACTATAAATATAAAGTTATAAAAAAGTGAAATAAATATTTTTTTAATTATAAGAAAATAGTTTATCTTATAATAATAGTAATAATAATAACAATTATATTAATTTAATTATTTTTTAAAAAACCATTAGTATTATTAAAAAATATATATTTTGCAATAAAATTGTTTTCATAATAAATAATCTACTAAATTATTGCCAATGATTTTAATACAATTTACTGTATATTTATTAATTAATATAAATTAATAATTGATTTTCTCGTTAAAAAAATAATAACTACAACATTATAAAAATAATATTTCATATAAAATATAGTTATAAATAATATTTCATTTTTTCATACGCTATGTCTATATAAAGTAATAGATGTGAATGTGATGTCAATTATTAAATAAATAAATAAATTATAATAAACATAAAGTAAATATTTTTTTTTAWWAAATGTAAATAATAATAAATATTAGGTTTTATCATTTAGTTAATTGTTTAGTAAATAATAAGTCAATATAAGATAAACAAAACAAAAAAAWTAGAAAATTTATATTTTTAACAATATTTTAATTTTTTTTTAAATAAATATTTTTATTTTGGGTAATCTATTCTAGATTTTATAAA
Organism: Oppia nitens; assembly: GCF_028296485.1. Taxonomy (NCBI): domain Eukaryota; kingdom Metazoa; phylum Arthropoda; class Arachnida; order Sarcoptiformes; family Oppiidae; genus Oppia; species Oppia nitens. The sequence goes on from NW_026533199.1 coordinate 1,534,718, forward strand.
AATTTAAAACTAGCAAACAGTTTCATAAATATATTTTTTTGCTATATTTTTATTAATTTTTTATTACATAATTTTTTTAAAAATTATTTTCTAGCATGCTAAAAATTATTATAATTTATTTATTAAATATTCTATCCCCTCCCCTCCCCCCAATCAAAAATAAATTATCTAACGTTATATATACAATGTAATAAATTTTATAAATAAAATTTTATTTACATTATAATAATAATACAATATAACATAGTTATAATGAACTTTTTTTTTAAAAAAAAATATTGCTATAATTAAAAAATAACACTATTTAAATGATAAAAACAAAATTAATTATTTGAATTAAAATAAAATTAATTATAGCAACAAAAATAATAATAATCATTKATTTGATATAAAATATGATTTATATTGTTTTATATACAWTATAATACACTGATTGTATTGAAAATGATATTTTTAAAGTTTAAATAAACAATCAATTATTTTTTGTAATTAGCGTAACGTTGTCTATGAACGTAGCGTTAGTGTTGTGTGTATGTGAAGCACATGTTGTGATCATTGAATGGTTTTTTTGTTTACCGACGGCATTGCGGTAATTGTGTCCAAATAATAATAATAATAATAATAATAATAACAATAACAATGATCATGCTATCAATGACCACATCGGGGCGTACGATCACTGCCCGAGTGATTGCCCATTGTTTCCGATCAGCGCTTCAAACGACACCCATTGGCCGGAACTCATCGTCGGCGGCGGCGATCATCAATGGCCTCAACGACAGTGAGTCGGCGTCTTTGCTGTCGTCAAATACGGCCAGAGTTCAAGTGTCCGACGGCTTAGACAAGAAACTAAGCCAATTGGAACAAAGTCTTCGMCGGGCTCTGCGGGCCATCAGTTTAGTCCGTACCGATACGGCCGCTGTCGCCGAAAACGACACGATTACTAAACTTTTGCTAACAAAAGACAGAAGCAAAGACAAGTCTGTCTACCAGTTGTTGAATAGTCTACTGGAGGCCAATGTAGACATCAGACACGTACGAGAAGTGTTTGAACTATACGTAAATAATTTAGCGGTAAAACCGACGGCCGTAATGGCCGGACCTCTTGTCAAACACTATATACTTAAAGACAACTATTCCGAGGCATTGAACGAATTCTTACGTTTGGCCGATGAGTATCGGATCACTCCGTGGAAGAGTCAACTGATTATGCATTTTCTTGAAAACGGCGACCAATCAAACCTACAGAAAGTGATCGATGTTTCCGATAAAATTCACGGAGAAATGAATACAATATCCGATTTGGCCGTAATATGTGTCGAATTGGGAAAATCTAAACAAGCGAAACGTTTGTTGGACACACCGGGACTTAGCATCAAAATTGCCAAAATCGACACTATTTGCGAGCGTTTAGTTCGCGAAGAAAAACTTGCGATTCTTGAAGAAACCATTCGGTGTTTTCGTAATGTTTTCGACGCCAATCGCGACCGAATGGTCTATCATCTTATCAACGGTTATATCAATCAACAAAAACCGGACAAAGCTCTCGACTGTTGGACACTGATTCAGGAAGAGGCGATCAGGCCGTCGGATAAAACACTGCTAGTGTTGGGTAACTATTTGAAGGACAGCGGCCTAACTGTTCCGTTTGAAATACCGGCCAAAATCCAGTTGACCGACGATCCTATTAGATCTCGTTTCGATTACGGCAAACAACAACAACAACAAACAGAAGTATTGAACAATTCGCAGAAAAAGTTTAATATAGCTCTTCAAGAGGGAGACATTGACACGGCTTTGACCATCAAAAGCGAATTGGAAGCCGAAGGCAAGTCGCTATTGATGTCACAAAATTGTTCGCTAATCGAGTCGTTTCTGAACGCCGACCGACTGGACGAAGCATTCAGTCTATCGGAATCGCTATTATCATCGAAACTGTTTCCAATGCCACGAATCATACGATTTTTGTTTTCAAAATTGTCGTCAGCCGGCGATTATCAGAAACTGGAACAATTGGAACCGATTTTACCCGAATTTATTTTGCAACACAACTCGTTTACCAATTCAGTGGCCATTGCCTACATAAATAGCGGTAAAATTGACGAATTGATTAACGGAAAGTTTCTCCAATTGAAACCGTTTCCGTTGGGAGGATATCTACGGGCACTGGAAGTGCGACCCGATGTCGAAGAAAAGCTCATAACCATAGCTAATGCATTGATACGTGAGATGGACTATCATTTGCCAATGAATATGGTTTGGATTAATTGTATGAAAAGTGGTCGCTATGATGACGCCAAACGTATATACGATTCGTGTCCTAAATTCAAAGATTTTCTACTATTTTCATCACTGTTGGACACTATTCGCGAAAACAATAATACCGAATTGGCCAAACAGCTAATCGAAATGGTGTCGACATCGAATCTGACACAGAAAACTATTGGCGTTGTCTATTCGGCACTAATCGATGCCTATATCGGTACCGATCAGATTACCGAAGCCGAAGACGTTGTATTCAATCAGGTTATCAACAATAATACCACCAGAATTGATCCGAAATCGAAACAACCGGAACAGTTAGTAACTCTCCAACACTTGAATCGGTCAACACTTAACCGACTGGTCAAAGCTATTCACGTTAAGGAAAATCGCGAACCAAAGTTCCCGTCGCCGGCCGGCAGACCACTGGCCACCAGTTCGTACAGCACGACGACTAGAAATAATACTGAACGCCGTGTCGATGAAGACGATAGCGCCAGTAGTAGTGATGAGGAAGTGTTGGACGCAAAGAGCAAATAATAAATAATTTTTTGCCTACAATACAGTAAAATCTAGTTATTAAATAAATTCGATATTTAATCAATGATTTAATGTTTTTTTTGTGGTTAATATTATATTCATTTGTAATGCATTTTTTAATTATTGTAATCATAGTTCGTATAATTAATATTATTATTAAATATATAAATTGTTTATTTATTAAAAAATTTATTTGATTTATATCAACTAAAAAAAACTTTTGTTATAAAATTACCGGTAAAGCTTTTTTTATAATAATAAAAAAAATAATAATTAAATAATTAAGTTAACTATAATTAATTTGTTTTTAATTGTCACTAATGTTTTTTTTTTTGGTTATTTTTGTTAAATTGTCTAATTGTTATTATTTGTATCCAATTGTTGTCTAATGAGATTCCAATATAAACCTCTTTTATTGCTCAGTTGTGTATGACTTCCCATTTCGACTACCTTTCCCTGTGATAGTACAGCAATGGTATCGGCATTTTGTATTGTACTTAACCGGTGGGCGATCACAAGCACTGGTATTTTAATGAGAGAAAAAAGTTTAGTTAGATTTAAAATTAAATAATTAATCAATCGATCAATAATACCGGTCCTGTTTTGCATGACTTTTTCAAGAGCCTCCTGAACCAGGGCTTCGGATTCGGCATCCAAAGCACTGGTAGCCTCGTCTAAGACCAGTATTTTCGGATTTTTGACCAGTGCTCTGGCGATGGCTATCCTCTGTTTCTGACCGCCCGATACGGTTGCTCCCCGTTCGCCAACAAGCGTTTGATAGCCGTCGGGAAACTGTTCAATAAATGTGTGTGCATTTGCCAATTTGGCCGCAACCAGCACCTCCTCATCGGTGGCGTCCGGTTTGCCGAATCGGATGTTCTCCATGATAGTCGTGCCGAACAGTATCGGCTCCTGATTGATAAAACCGATTACCGTTTGCCGCAGCCATAGCGGATCCAGTGATTTGATATCAACGCCATCGATAGTGATAAGACCGGATTCGATGTCATAAAATCTTTCCATAAGTGATGCTACCGTTGACTTTCCCTCACCCGACAGTCCGCATATGGCGGTAACCGTCGACGGAGTTAATTTCAAATTAAAACCATTGAGCACTTGTTGTTCACCGCGAGTCGGATAACTAAATGAGATATTATTGAAGTGGACGTCACCGACAACATTCTGAAGTGTGATTCCCTGATTTAAGACAACCGTCGGTCTAATGTCAATAAACTCAAATACTCGAGTGGCTGCCGAAACACCGCGAATATAGTGACCAAACATTAGCGACAGCTGTGACAGCGATCGCTGAATGGTTTGAGTGGCCACTAAAAATGACATTAAATTCCCTGCTGTTATCTCATCGCTGGACAACAGTTTTCCGCCATAGAGAAGTGTGGCCAACACTATTGAGTTCAGAGCCAAATTGGTGCCCGACTGGAGAACGCCGATCCCTAAGCCGAGTCTAATATTCATTTCCTCGGCTTTGGCCAACTCTTTGTCGTATACACTGAAGGAATTGGTAAATAGTTATTCATTTCTGATATTATAAAACCTTAAAAGTGATTATCAACTAACTAACTAACCGGCACTGACTGTCCTCCATAGCCAAAGCTTTGACTGTACGAACATTACTGATGGCTTCGCCGGCAATTCCCGCAGCTTTGGCCGTCTATAATGGGGTGTCAAGTAAGTCATGTCATCAAATGAAACTAAAATGATATCTACAGTACAATATACCTGTGCCTGAGCTTCTCTAGATATCTGTCTGAGTAATGAACCCAATAATGCACCGAATAATACCATTGATGGCACTATTGTGGCCATCCAGAGTGTCATTTTTGGTGATATCACAAACAAAGATATTGAACAACCAATTATCTGAAACCAATAACAACAACAAAAATAATCACTTTTATAGCCCAACTCAATAGATCCGGTCAAAGATATTATTAGCTAAAAAACCTGAGTAAAACTTCTTAAACCCTGAGAAATGCAGAGTTTGAACGAACTTTTGAATTCTTGGACATCACTTGTCAGACGACTGATAATTTCGGCCGATTTTCGTCTGTCAAAGAAATCAGTGTCGAGACGGATGATAGAGGAAAACAGATCACTTCTTATACGCGATGAAGTCTTTTCGCCGACAATTGCCAGCGAATAAATGTAGGCAAAGGTGAACACACTCTGTGTCAGCCATAGAAATGGATTAGAAACAGACAGTTAATCACAGAAATTGGTTCATATTATAATCATAAATATATATATTCTTCGACATCAATTTACTTGTAGTATATAGAGTTCAAACACTTTAAATGCCGGACCACTGATTTCAGTGAAGAACCGATTCGACCAGAATTTTGAATTCTCTTCGGTAGCAAATCTTGACAATACATTCATTACGGATCCGATGGACAGCGGAATCTCAATGTTCAGAAAGGCTACAATTAGGGCACTCTATAGGATATATATAAGAGGGAAAAAATTTGTGTCAAACAAGTGGTAATATTAGACAACAACAACAAAATGGTAAGCAATGCCATCCTCACAGCTATGGCCACCATTAGGTACAATGATTCCGGTCTTAAGTAATGCCAAATGCGTTTGAAATCAAAACTTTGGGTTTCATTGCATTTCAACGCTATTTGCAACTCTTGTTTTACTTGATTTAAACTATCATCGATTTGGTCATCACTACTACTGAGATCACATTTGACACGTGTCTTGTGATAAACAAAATACGATACATTGACAATAGCACCGCCGATGACCACTAGCGACCACTTTTTGGCTGCGGTCAATGAAATTTGTTTGGCTAATAATCGGCTGCTAAAGTAAGTATTATGTTGGATGTGTTGTCTGAGTCCAGTGATTGGCCATTGATTGCCGGATCTATTGGCGGCCAATCGCCACAAACTGTTAAAACCATAAGAATATCGGATAATTAATGGGATTTTTTTGAGGAAAAATATTTTTGTTATATTTTTTAAAAAAAAATTTTACCCGATTTTGTCATTTTTAAAACATCTGACAGTTTTAAGACAACAAAACATTTAACTTTTTTTTTTGTTTTGTTTTATTTAGTTTAACTAATTTTCAATTAAATTACTAATACTTTTGTATTTAAAAAAAATAAAATAAYAAAACAATAGTTCAATAAATAAAAACTAAATCAAAATTAAATAAACAATTTTTTATMAACAAATATATTGAATAAAATGTGATTACAAGTTATGCAATGTTTTCAATAATATGTATTCATAAACAGTACGTTATGTATGTATTTATTTGCAAACATAACAAACTGACAATCAATACAATACACACACAAACAAAGTCAGTGAACGACGACTAACTGTATTTGTGACCAACGATGGCGACCACCGAAGCCATTGTCAACCAATGTCTGGATCTGATAATTGTAAGTCTTGTGTTTGACTATATTTCTATATCRACAGTGATGTCTTGAATGTCTTTTTTTTTTTGTTTTTAAWYAAACAGCAAAGCGAAACTCTGGAGGAATCGTTTGCCGGTTTTGTCTTACAATGGGATGAATCCGAAGTACACACGATAAAGACATACGAAGAATCGATGCGATCGCTCGTCCAACAGCTGACCGCAACCGACAAGTTGGAGGTCGGTCTCAGGCAATACATCGACATTTGCGGCAATATTGTGTCCCACAAACAAAACGAAACATTGCTTCAGATGCTCGAGTTTGCCGTCACCAACAATCTGATCCCAGCCAAGTAAATGTCAACCACACCACTGGCACTAACCCTATTGATTGCTAATATACTGTATATATATATATGATATATAAATCAATTTACAGATTGGTTTGCGAGACGATATTGTCGTCGGAAAAGTTTCACTACAAAAACGAAGTCTTCTGGTGTAACTCGTTGTCGTTGATCCGCAAAGTTATCGGTAGTGTCGACTACAAAGGCGTTCGCGATCTACTGAAGATCCTATTCGACAGAGTCAACCAAATACCGGCCAAAACTAATGTATCGGTTCTCAAACAACTCATATCGTTATACAGCGTTAGTGATCCCAAACCACTATTTGATCAGTTGTTTAGATAATTAAWTTTTTATTATTATTATTCAACAACACATCCAATAGGTCTTTGACTACATATTCAATAGGAATCACTGTCTGCTTCCAGCGTATCTGATCTTAGAYGAGATCCAGAAGAAAGGCAAATGTACTCATTGGGTATGTCTTTAGATAATCTTATTTATTAAATAAAAAACAAATAATTTTTTTTTAAGAAATTTGCGAAACTTATCACATCTTTTATCGACAGTTTCCGACCGACGGGTAAATACCAAAAAAATATAACAAAAAACTGTAATTTAATTGTATTTTTAAWWWAAATTTTAGCCCAAATGGTCTCAACCGCCGGTCGCTCGAAACTGTTGCCAATTGTTGGACATTCATCATCGTTGAACAACATCTGGAAACTGGATCCAGTGACTGCTAAGTTTCAAATGCGCGGACTGTTGCCCTACAACAAGGATCTACTGGAACCGCAAATCGGACTCTTGCGCTACGTCTTGGAACAGCCGTCTTCGCGCGATATGATAACATCGATGTTGGCGTTGAATTCGAAACAAAAACAACGAAACATTCTACTCGAAGAACAATTAGTCGAATTGATTATCATAGCAATGGAACGATCGGAAAGTTGCGGCACCGGCGGCGTCGGCGGTGCTGCCGATCTCGAGGTTACCGATGAGAATGGCGAACAAGGATGCAATCCATTGTTCTTTTTATGGCAACATTTGTCCAGTCATCTCATCTATTTTGTATTATTYCAATTCGCTTCCTTCCCGCACATTGTCCTCAGACTTCACGACAAACTAAGCGCCAAAAATCCACAAAATTTTCCGCGAAAAAGTCGCGAACATCTGATGTGGATTTTACTTCAGTTCATATCGGGTTCAATCAAGAAGAACCCATTGCAAGATTTTCTGCCAATTATGAAACTCTATGATCTTCTATATCACGAACGGGAAGCTCTACCCGTACCCGATGTGTCCAAATCGAGTGCCACACACTCGATGTCTGCCTCATCTATTTGGATACATCTGATGAAGAAAGCCGAGACCGATGCTGTTAGTCTTCAGCGACCGATACCGTTGGCACTTAAAGCACACATCGACTTCTTACAGGAAAACCTGATGAATAACAGCAATCTATTGATTAGTGGATCAGATTATCGGGTGGCTCTTCTGTGCAATGCTTGTATGATTTTTTTTGTTACCGTAATTTTTTGCGGTGTATTAATGGATAAACTATTTTATTTATTTTTTCTTCAATTCAAACAGACAGTACAAATCAGGAACTGTTTGCTCGACCACTATCTGTCTTAGTCGATGGCGTTCAGGGCGGTAGTAACCGATCCATGGCTCCCGGTTCCAGTCCTATGGTATCATCACTGCCTACAACTCCGCTATCGATATCTATATTAGATTCGCTGACATTGCATACAAAAATGAGGTAAACAATTAAATTTTGTTTTACCGTAAATTCAATAAAATTATTTTTATGATTTTAATTTTTAAATTATTTTTTTTTAGTTTAATACATAGTATTGCCAATCAAATCATGAAATTGGCTCAGGTATGTACTAGATAATATATTTTTTATATCGTAAATTAATATATTTTTTATAATATTTAAGACAAAATCAAGCATTAGTTTGGCACCCGCTTTGGTCGAGACCTATAGTCGTCTATTAATTTATACGGAAATTGAATCTCTTGGTATCAAAGGATTTATGAGTAATTAAATTAAATTATTATTATTTTGATTTATTGATTATATTTTTTTTGTTTAAAAAAAACTATAATTTTTGTCATCATTTATTTTTTATCAAAAAATAAATAGCAGATCTATTGAACACTGTTTGGCGCAGTCAGGCGTGGGGTATATTTCATACACTGCTCGAAATGTATATCTATCGGTTGCATCACATCAATGCACACTATCGGATCCAATTGTTAGGGAATTTGCACAGTCTATCTAACGTTCCCCAAACCAACCATGTCCAGCTGCATCTGTGTATGGAAAATACGGCACTGAAACTGATCCAAGGGTTGAGCAGTACTGAAGTTCTATCCATACCCCAGTACTCGCGCTTCCAGAACGAACCGAAGTCACTGTTATCCACCGAATCGGAAGAGCTGAACAAAGTTCTTGTACTGACACTGGCCCGAGCTATTCACGTAACCGGTTCCGAAACACTGGCCGCCCAATGGCTCAAAGAGATCTTGACAAACATCAATCAGAGCACATCCATCAATTGGTCATCGTTTACGYTGTTATGCTTTCCCAATGCCATCAGCGAATTTTACCAACAGGTTCCCGTCCAAAAGGAAAACAAAGCTCAACTACGGATATCAGTTGAGGAAGAGTATCGTAAATGGAAATCCATGAGCAACGAAAACGACGGTTCCGCTCAACTCAAACACTTTTCATTGCCGGGAACTCCTCCACTGTTTCTCTGTTTGTTGTGGAAGATGTTATTGGAAAGCGATCGAATCAATCCGATTGTCTATAAAATCTTGGACCGTATCGGTGCCCGAGCACTCTCAACACATATGCGTACATTTGCCGATTTTCTTGTCTACGAATTTGCTAATCTTGTTGGTGGACAACATGTCAACAAATTTATTGATGCACTCAATGATCTTATCTGGAAATACTATGTTATTACCATTGATCGGCTGATCCTATGTCTGGCACTGAGAAGTTTTGAGGGCAACGAAGCACAGGTTTGCTTCTTCATCATACATATGCTTCTGTTGAGACCACAAGAGTTCAAGAATAGGGTCTATGAGTTTGTCAAAGAAAACAGTCCCGAGCACTGGAAACAATCCAATTGGCACGAGAAGCACATGGCGTTCAATAGGGTATTCATTGATTTGATTTTATATGTCATTTAATCTAATATTTAATTATAATATTTGTTTCAGAAATATCCCGAAAAGTTTTACTTTGAATGTCTTCAAGAGGTTAACTCACAGAACAGTCAACACCAATATTTGCCGTTTTATTTCAGTAACGTTTGTCTTAGATTTTTACCAGTTTTCGGTAAATATTAATAATTTTTAAAATAATTTATAGCATTTTTTTAAGTATTAAAAACTGTTTTATTTTCCAATTAAGACATTGTTATCCACCGATTTCTGGAGTTACCGTCGGGTTCAATGTCCAACATTGTCGACCAATTGTTGGATCAATTGGGCTGTCTATACAAGTTTCACGATAAACCTATTACTTATCTCTATAATACACTTCACTATTATGAGACCAAACTTAAAGACAAACCGCTATTTAAGCGTAAATTAGTTTCGGCTGTTATTACATCATTCAAAGATATTAGGCCTAAAAATTGGGCGCTAAGTGAGGCGTATCTGAATTACATGCAAAGAGATGATGTCGACTGGAATCCAGGTGTTTAGTCAACAAACAGTTTTTTTTATATTACCGGTAAATTATTTATAATACTAATTWTATTATAATGAAAATTATTTAGGTCTCGATTACTACATTCAACTAATCGGACGAGTAGTGGAGACAATATCGGGCCAGAAAAATTCATTCCCGCACACCGACTATCGGTTCAATGAGTTTCCCAATGCATCGGCCCATGCATTGCACGTTACATGTGTTGAACTGATGGCACTGCCAGTGAGTCCGGCAGTAGTGGCCAACTCGTTGCTCGATGTTGTACTCATTGGCCACAAAATACTTACTCGAAATAACATCGAAATGTGGATGAATGCTATTGGAGTCATATTGACGGCACTGTCCGAGTCCTATCTATCGGTACTCAACGATCGTATACTCGAAATGATGGAAAGTCCGCTATTGATGGAAGCAAACGATTCACCATTTGATTTGATGGACTTCCAGAACAGTCATCAGGAGATGAACGAAATGCAATGCAGTTATCTGATAGCACTGACACACGCCGTCTGGCATAACGCCAATGTCGGCCAGATTTCACTAATGCCACAGTTTCTCAAAGATAGAGTCAAACCAGTTATCAAAACTGAAGAACAATTTATATTTATCTGTCATATTGTCGGACCATTTCTTCAGCGTTTCTTTGCTGAACGAACCCGTTGTGTAATGGATGTGACCATCGAATTGTACGATATGTTGGAAATTATTGACAAAAATTGCGATAAATTACGATTTATTGATCCAATTTGTGATCTACTTTATCACATCAAATGTATTGAACAATCTATTGAAATATATTAGTGTTAAACTATTAAAACTTATAATCAATTTTTTATTATTAAAGATATGTTTACCGGCGATACCGTCAAGAATGAAGTGGAGGCCACTATCAGAAAGTTAAGACCAAACTTACAAATGAGACTCAGATTCATAACACATATAAATCTGGACGAAGTCTCGGTTCCGTCATAACAACAATGGTTTCATCAGTTTATTTTTTGGTGTTCATTGTAAAAGCCTATGATATCATTAAAATTTTGTAAATTAATAATTTAAAAAAATGTATTTCATATTAAATTATATAATAATTATGAATAAATGATTTGATAATAATATTGAGGGTTTATTAATAAATAAATTAAAATTAATAAATTAAAATAGTTTTCAATTAATTTATAAAATGATAGACAAAAAACGGTTTAGTTTTTTTATAACTACCGTTAMAAAATAATTAAACCGGARCCAATAATCATTGATTAATTATATTSAMCCAATATAAATTTACAAGTTTATACTGTATTAGAAATGTTTTAAATATATTTTTTTTATTTATTTAGTCAAATGTATGTATGTATTGAACAGGTAGTACTGTATTTTTTTAGTGCATTTTTTCTAATACATGTCATAGTATTTTTTTTAAATACCAATTATTTAATATAATAATTTTGATGCCAATAATAATTGTGTGATTTTTTGAATATTTAATTTGATATTATTTCTGATTTATTAACAAAAAAAACAATTGAAAATATAATATCAATAATCGGTTAACAAATTAAAAACTTTAAATTACTCTTTAATATTATAATAAAAATTTTAATTGTTTTTGAAGTTATACTTTAACACGTTTGACACCGCGATATCACTGGTCAGGTCATGTCAACCACCGATTGTCACCGATATTTGTCTCGTTTTGTCGGTATCAGTGCCGACACACTTGATATTCTCGTTCAAAATGGTGTCGATTCGTTGAACACATTGCGACTCATCGATATGGACATAGACTGGAATCACTTACCGCCGCAGATATCATTTGGTCAGAAGTTACTGTTGAGGAAGGCTTTGGCTAAACTCGTCGATGTCACCGATGATGATGACTATAACGATGACAGACAAGTGATGGCTATCAGTAGTTCAATAGAACCTGACAGCAGTGGTAAGTAGTTTTTATCACATCTATTATAATCTCATAGATTGTTATTTTTTTGTTTAAAAAACTAATAAATTTTTTTAATTTAAAAAACTAATAATTCACCAGAAGTGACATCAAGTGATAGTCAGCCAGAGTTGAAGACACAAGTCGTTGTTGAGATAAGTCCGCAAAGAATACAAATTAACGATTTAAACACAAACAGTGTCGACAATTGTGTGGACACGACTAAGGGATCACTTGTCTGTTCTTACTTTGGCTGCAATAAGTCGTTTAAAAAGCGAAACAGTTTTATTCGACACCAGACTTGTTATCATTCAACTGATCGGCAATTTGTCTGCAATTACAATGACTGCAACAAATCATTCAAATGGCCTCAAACTCTGTGTAGACATCAGAAAAATATTCACGGAAAATAATGGCACAAACATCTCATTGATTGTTATATTTATTTTTATAATTTTATTATTAATTTTTTTTATTAAATATTATTATTRAATATTATTTTTTTTAATTAAATATTATTATTAAATATTATTATTAAATATTATTATTAAATATTATTATTRAATTTTTTTATTATTATTAAATATTATTATTTAATTTTATTATAATTATTGTAACTAATCTATAAATTTTATAATACAATCCAAGTAATGTCAACCAACCAATTGATTGCTAATATACTGTAATATAATAAATAAATCAATTTACAGATTGATCTTCTGGTGTAACTTCGTTGTCGTTGATCCGCAAAAGTTATCGGACAAATCGGATAACGCATTATTTTCCCGTCTCGTCTATTAGTATTTATCCAAAATTTTTATGGTATATATATAACAATTTTTTAAAAATATATATAATTAAAATTATGACAAATTAATGCAACATTTTTTCAAAAAATAATATAATCAAAAAAAAATTTGCAAGTATTACGTGTTATATATAGTTTACTGAATCCCATTAAAATAAAAATTTATTTTATTTAATAACTATAAAAAAGTAAACTAAAATTTAATATATATATATATATATATATTTAAAATTTATATAAGTTTTCAAAAAATTATTATTTATTATCGGGTGATGAAAAAAGTTATGGGTTTTTTTTGACAATTAATTTGACAACAATGACTATTGACAATAAGAATATATTCTTGTTTTTGTTTGTTTTTTTTTTGTTGTTGAAAATCTACTAAAAGTTTTAAGATATATACATTTTAATGAATAAGCGCATTGAATGAATGAAAAATGTAYMCTTATGAGTTACAAGATGTTTGTCYATAAAAATTATATRTAAATTTAAATTTACTTCAATTTAKTTATTGATATATTTACAAAAAACTTATAAACACCACTTGCATGACAACAATTTTACACATATATTAATATATATATAAATTTAATCTTTTATATCAATAATGATTCAAATTTTAAATAATTAATTTCAAGTAACGCTATGTATTGAAAGGACTGTATTTTTTGTATTTTTGTATTTATTTTTTTTTAARTAAGTTTTTTAAGCATAAWTTTTTTTTAGTACAACTGACCCAACTATATATCACTGGTCAGGTCATGTCAACTACCGATTGTCACCGATATTTGTCTGSATTTGCGGGTCTAACTGCCGACACAATTGATCTGCTCGTCCGAAATGGTATCGATTCGTTGAACACATTACGCGGCATCGATATGGACAAAGACTGGCATCAGTTACCGCCGCAGATATCCATTGGCCAGAAAGTACTGTTGCGACAGGCGTTGACCAAACTCGCCGATAACACCGATGGTGGMGACAATGGCGGTGACAAAACAAAGACGACTTCCAGGCAAAACSTAACTGATATAAGAGTTGTTATCAATTTTAACGGACAAATCGATGACAGAGTCTTCGACAATGTTTCCGATAACAACGGGAAAGAGCCGTTAGATAACGATATTGATTTGGAGGACAGCAGTGGTAATCAATTTTATCAAATAACAGATGATAATGATCTAACTGTGTCCTCATATGATAATGATTTTGATTTGAAAAAACTTTTATCTCAAACACAACCCTTAATAATGTTAAGTCCATTAAAAATRYCGAAAAAAATCAATGAATCAAATACTCGACGCAATAGTCGTCTAAAATTGATTGAAACCCAAACCGATTGCATCAAATGTGGTCATCAGTGCGACCACTATTTATCGCCGACTAAGACACTTGATATACACGTAAATGACCCGAAAAATTGCCAGTCATTTAAGTTTAACGAATTAGAGCTGAAAAGACTTGCATTGCAAACACAACCCGTTGTAGTCGTAAGTCCGCTAAAAATGCCGACCAATAGATCAAAGACTGTCGACAGTAGTAATAGTCGTCTAAATTTGTCTAAAGTTAAAACTAATGGCAAAAATCGTCTAAAATGTGGTCAATGCGACCACTTTTTCCGATCGGAGTTACGGCTCGRGACACACATAAACAGATATCACAASAACTGTAAGAAGCCATTCAAGTGTGACAAATGTGATAAAGAGTTTGTCGCCAATGAGTCTCTACTCAATCATTTGGGACTAAATCATGGCATCCGATCGTTTCCGTGCGACAAATGCCAGTACAATGGATGGACTAAATGGCATCTAATTCGCCACAAAAACACAAAACACTCCAACTATCGGCCATTTGTCTGCAAATATAACAACTGCGACAAATCGTTCAAACAGATAGAGGTTTTGGACGCACACCAGAAATTGGTTCACTCGTCTGATCGGCCATTTGTTTGCAATTACAATGATTGCAGCAAATCATTTAAACTGAAAAAAAATTTGGTCCAACACAACAAATTGGTTCACTTGTCTAAGGGGTTATTTGTTTGCAATTACGATGACTGCAACAAATTGTATACAAGCAAACATAATATGCTTTTGCAYCACAAACGGATCCACGAGAAACCAAAGCTCCGAAAGTTCAAGTCTTCATCCAAAAAATGTTTGTCAACACAACTCACCATTGATTATACTATTGATATAATTATTATTTTTTTCTTAATTAATTTGTTGTTTTTTCTGTTGTCATCCGATTCAACA